>NC_142807.1:12443006-12530506 GCF_049724085.1 Artemia sp. Qi Xiang Cuo
TTTACTGTGTGTATGTGTGTATGTGTGTATATTTGTATATGTGTGTGTTTGTCTTTCGTATAAATACTTAGTACGTTCGAAAATATTTTATGCCTGTTTTCTATTTTGCCATTGGGCAATGGTGGGCAAGGAAGGGGTGTTAGTTGCCTTCCAATCACTTTCAACTATTAGAAAGGGCACTAGCTATTCCAATTTCCAATTGGATGAGCCCTTTTTTGATACAAATTATCCAACAAATAACTCCTGTGATAGAAAGTGCCATTTTTGAAGTTTCTATGACAATGCTTTCCATAAAAAAAAACGTATGTGCCCCCAGGGCATAAATTACAACCAGTGCCCTGAGAGCTGTGGGGGGAGTTTCATCCTAAAAAACATAATTTCTGGACTTTTCGGCTACTTCAAACAAATGGTTATCTCGAAATTTGGATTGGACGTGTTTGGGGAAATGGTGGGCGTGAGAGGGTTGTTATTTATCCTCCAATAACTTTGACTATTAAAAAGGGCACAAGCCCTTCTAACTTCCAATCGAATCAGCCCTTTTTGATACTGCATCCCATTCCATGCAAACTACACACCCCAAATCATAGGTTTCCGACAAAACACATCAACGAAAGACGGGTGCTCGGGGAGAGCCTTTGTGGGTCTGTGGGTCCCTTGAGGGCCGGTGGTCCTTTGGGGGATCGGGGGGACATTTGGGGCCCGGGGGCGGGCCCGTGGGGGGCTGAGGAGGGCGTTTGGGGGATAGCATTTCTAAATTTTTACTTTTTAGTTTACTTTTTTTTGCGGCGCATCCCTGTGGCGCATCCTGCGGCGCTTTCCCGCTGTGCCTCCCTGCGGCGCATCCCCTGCGGCGCTTTCCTGAGCCGCAGCGCATCCCTGAGGCACATCCTGCGGCGCTTTCCTGGCCCACGGCGCATCTCGGTGGCGCTTCTCTGGTCCGGGGGACCTTTGGGGGCCGGGGGAGGGCCTTTGGGGCACCAGGAGGGCCTTTGGGGCACCGGGAGGGCCTTTGGGGCACCGAGAGGGCCTTTGGGGGTCCGGGGGGCAGTTGGAGGCCTGGGGGGCCTTTGGGACCCCGTTGGTCCTTTGGGAGCTCGATGGGCCTTTGGGGGGCCCGGGGATGGCCTTTGGGGTTCTGGATGGGCCTTTGGGGGCGCCGGTGTCCCTTTGGGAGCTTGGGGGGCCTTTGAGGGTCCGGGGGGACAGTTGGGGGCCTGGGGGACATTTGGGGACCGGTGGAGGGCCTTTGGGGCACAGGGAGGGCCTTTGGGGGTCCGGGGGGGCAGTTGGGAGCCTGGGGAGCCTTTGGGACCCCGTTGGTCCTTTGGGAGCTCGATGGGCCTTTGGGGGGCCCGGGGATGGCCTTTGGGGTTCTGGGTGGGCCTTTGGGGCTGCCGGTGTCCCTTTGGGAGCTTGGGGGGCCTTTGAGGGTCCGGGGGGACAGTTGGGGGCCTGGGGGACATTTGGGGACCGGTGGAGGGCCTTTGGGAGCTTGGGGGGCTTTTGAGGACCGGGGACTTCCTTCGGGGTTGTGGTGGGGGATCGGAACCCTTTGGGGTTGGGTTAGAGGACCTCACAACACTGTTCAAATGAAACTTGTGTATTATAACGACCACACTCAAAACCTCTTCCAAAATCTCTTCAAAAATCTTCTTTTAAAATGTCTCTATCTATTTCGCCGAAATAGTTCCATAACCTGTCTAAAACGGTTTCACCCAAATAATCCCTAAACGTAAATTCAGCGTGTTCCTTTGTTATTGGCATCTCTGCGCTAACGCATTTCAAATTAATAAGAAACCTTTTCGCGCGCTAAAACAATTCATCGCTAAGATGTTTCTTGCCTAATTGTTTCCATGGCCTTTGGTTATTAATATCCTTTGGAGTTCGACCAAAAGAGTTGTTCCCGAGGCAAAGACATTAATGATTTGGATCTATTCCTGGAGAAATGTTTCTAGGCAAAAATTTTTAAAGTCTGACAGATGATGTCATTGATTGATTGATCTGTCAAGAAAGGGGAAACTAATTTGTTGTTTCTAAGGGGAATTATTGATTCACGATAGGTGAATTGAGGTCGACAGCACAGGTGTTCCAAGGTCGATGTTGTTGTTGTTGTAAGTGCACGCTCTCAGCGAATGTCAAGGTCGATGTTGTTGTTGTTGACACACTTTGATTACGCAATCAAGTTCTCGGAAATTCACTTCCCCCTCGAGTCCTAGATCAATAACATTGTCCCCGTTAGAATTCAATGCGCATGTGCAACCTTCGCCCCGGAGTTATTACACATAGAAACATCAAATAAATCGACCTTGGAAAAAGAGGTCATTGACCGATTACGTAATCATTCTCCCTAGGGAGGCTATGCCCTTATTTGGACTCCCGTCAGCATTAAAAATGCCGACAGGACCACGTGGTTCTATGCCCATATATGGTGTGGGGTCACGATCAATAGGGTCATCTCTACTCTTAGACACTTACAATGATAAGACAAAGTTCCAAAGTATTTCTAAAACAACGGACCAGAGGTCAGTCCGGCATAAAGTTAGTATAAGATTTTACCTTGCGATAAAATGTATCTTTTATACATTTTTATCAGCCACACCTTCCCACGTAATCGCTAGGAAGTGGTAATTTCTCAATTTCCCGTTAAACAGAATTTAGCAGGATATGTTCATCATCTTAATAAAAAGTGGTATTTCAAAACTTTATATTTGCGTCATTTATATTTTTACTAAATTAATAATTAACTAAATTATAAAGCTTTACCACGATAATCCCCATTCAAAGAAGAATTGTCCCAATTCTCAACATTTTACTTTCAAACCATTTTAAATTCGTTTAAAGTTGTTATGCTGCCATTTTTGGGTAATTATGTGCATATACCCTCAATGGGTTTTCTTAGGGTTATTTTTCTGGTCCATTATTAGCCATGTTCTTTTTTTTTTTTTTTGTCGAAGGATTTCAATTTGAAATTCATCCTTTTTTATTTTTTTCTTTGTCTATAGGACTGACAATCAATATTTTACCCTATTCATATTATGTTTCAATTGATCCCAAGCGGCTTATACATAATATTAGTGGTTTTGCTTAAATTAGATTTATATTGGAAACGTATTATGAATTTTTTGAGTTTAAATTTAATTCCCATTAATAATTTAATTCCCATTAATTCCCCTTCTATTCGTATATCTCTTGTATTCTTCAACCCAGAAGAATTTTTGCATCTCAACTGTGCCATATAGGGTTGTGGAACGCTGAATATGAAATCATTTTCACCAATTTTTTTTTTTTTTATTTTTTTTTTTTTAGAACACTTTTAATTAAGTTTTGCCTTGCATTTGCTAGTCCTCATTTCTTCCTTAAAATGCAATTTTTTTACGATATACTGGTTGCCAATTTTATCCTAGCTTTAATTACTATCTTATTTGCCAAAGAAAGAGAGGCAATAATTCCCTTGCAAGGCGAAATAACTTTGAAGTCGGTACTCATTATCTGCGGTTTATTGATAAGCTTGAATCTGGGAGAATTACAAGAATGAATTTATGTTCATTACTGCGAGTTTTTTTTGTTGTGAAAGGTTATATTTTATTTTCAAATAAAAAGTGGATACGTTTAGTTTCTGTTAGGGTTCAACGGATTAAGATTTGGGTGTTTGGGTTGGCACAGGTGAAAACCAATTGTTTAAACTAGGATTCTCCTGTACCAGTTCGTTTTCTCAGATCCAATACATCGCTAGAGTTAAAATTATTATCTTGAACTAATGTGGTTTGCTTGTGACGATGGGGTTAATTTTTGGCTGATTTTTAATGGATTTTGTCGTTGGCTTTTACCTCCTATTAAGTTTTTTATTTTAGATTATAACTTATTTTAATTTTTTATCGCCTTTCGTTTCCTTTACCTAGCACTCTTTGTTTTTTTTAAGCTTATTCTAAGTTTTGCTTAAACCTTTATAGAGCTTCTTTAAAAATTTTTTTTTCTTTTTACCATTTGTAACTAATAAAAAAAATATTATATTAGACTATAACTAATTATAATAAGACTACAGCTAGTTTGAACATGTAGCGCGCACTTAATGAAAACTCTTGCTGTTTTTCCCATTATAATTATTTTTAAATTTCTTCCAAATAATTATTTTTCCAATTCGACTGAAAGTGTCACCTCAGAGAGTCAAAGGTTAGTAGATGCATTGCATGTACTTAACAACGAGAGGCCAGCAGTGGTTGAGCTCAACTCCAAATTTGCTAGCTTCTAATGACCCTATTTCAGTAAACTACCCTCCTTCGTTTTTTTTTATTATCCCCCCAAAATATATTTTTGCAATATACATATCAAAAGAATTTTCTTTTAATGCTGATTCTAAATATATAGTGTTTATTAAGTTTACCTTAACCCGTATAAAGTTAGGAATTTGAACGTTAATTATTGTAATATAAACTGTAACGTCCAATGTAATTGTTTCCGTAATATTATTTCTATTTAGTTCTTGGATACAATCTACTTGTAGACTCATTTGAATATAAGGGACTGTTGGCTTCACTCTATTTGATTTCTATTGTCAGACCGTGTTTTATCTTATAGAAAATCTATATTATATTCGACAAAGCTTTACTGATTCATAATTAGACTAGAGTTTAGGATGATTCGTCATTGAGTAACCGTAAGAGCGGACTAGAATTATCAATATTAGCTATCCCATAAGGATGCATTGCCTTCTCTGTTTGTCCTACTGTGGGCTTATATTCTTTGTAAACAAGCATGAACACTGGCTTGTTTTACATCTAGATGGCTCAAAAGCAGCCATGGCTTAAAATTCAAATTAGAACTTTCTTCGGACGCATTTTGTGCGGCTAATTCAGAATTTGAACTTTTTCTAACACAATTATTCAGATGAAGGTCCTCTGTGTAGGTAAAGGAGACCCTTTTAAGACCTATCCCCATGCCTCCGTTTTCTGTGATTAACGGTTTCTTTCACCGAATTTCTCGCCTTATGCAGAGTTCCCATCAGAGCTGGGTAACAACGCTTTTTTTTGCTTCCTTCGGCGACTTTTGCTAAGCTTCCACATTTGTTTTCTTACTTATAACGTTACTTTTCTTGTTTTTTTTCCATCCCTTTCCTCAAGTACTTTAATTATATATATTTATATATCTTTTCCTTCCCTTTGCTTGTGAAACTACATAACTAACCTAGTATTTGTTAGCTTTAACAAAGGTAATTCTATTGCTTATTACGTCGTAAGATGCCATATTTTCGAAGCATCTCTACTCCTAAAAAACTCGCAAATGGCAACTTCTAACCTATGATTGTTCGGACCACAATTTATGTGCTTTCTTTACTAAATTGTAGCAATATTATCCTTGAACAATAAGTGTAGCCTCTACCTGTAGCATGGCTGACTTAGGACCCTATTTGCTGCTATTATGTCCAAAATTTTTTTATTTCTACCAGCGTTTCATCAGACCAGCTAGATTTTTTTTTTTTTTTTTTTTACGTTTTTTTTTTTTTTTTTTTTCTTTCAATTCGAGGTACAAATAATTTATTATTTATGTATATACGGCACTACTACACTGCAGTTATTACTAACAATAATAAAACTACTAACAATACACATACTTCTACTTGCTAAATACTGAATATTATTTTTTTTCATTTTACAATTCTTGATTGAGCCTTTTGTCCATTGTTTCTATTGTATACCCAAATTTTTGAAGGGACACAAAACTATTTGTAATAACCAAAGTTCGAGCAAAGCTGCTCGAAGTTTTTCTAATTCGAGCGCCGCTAAAAGCGAAGTATATTTGCTTTCCCCCTCTAATACGATCATTTTGATTTTTTTTTTTTGTATTTTGCAACCTTATTTAGTCTCCTCGACCCAGTTTTTCCAACGACAACCAGTTGTTGTGAAGTGTTATTTTATGGTATTTGGGTGTTTTAGTCTTAGATGTCTTTATTCTCACTTTATAGGGGAGATAAACTCTGGCCATAAGGTAATTAAACTTTGGTAGCGTGCCTTAGGCTGTAACCGAACTAATGAGGCGTACCGACTGGGTATGTTCGAGAGGCTAAAAGTAGATCGTAGAGAGGTTGTCTAAAATACAATACTTTTATTCATTAAACATATAATATAATCAGATATATTCTGTCTACTGGGACTGGCTGTCCCAAGTAGACTACAAGTCTAAAAAAAAAAAAAATAATATATAAATAGATACTTAGACACTTACAATGATAAGACAAAGTCCCAAAGTATTTCTAAAACAACGGACCAGAAGTCAGTCCGGCATAAAAGTTAGTATAAGATTTTCCCATCCTATAAAATGTATCTTTTATTCATTTTTATCAACCACACCGTCCCACGTAAAAGCTAGGAAGTGATAATTCCTCAATTTCCCGTTAAACCTAGCTTAGCAGGATATGTTTCTTATTTTAATAAAAAGTGGTATTTAAAAACTTTATATTTGCTTCATATATATTTTTAATCAATTAATAATTAACTAAATTAGAAAGATTTACCACAGTAGAACCTTCAAAAGGGGCTCATTCGATTGGAAATTCAAAGAGCTAGTGCCCTTTTTAATAGTCGAAAGTGATTGGAGGGCAAATACCCCCCCATGCCCATCATTCACCCCAAAACATCCAATCAAAATTTTTAGATAGTCATTTTGTTCAGCTTAGTTCATTTCCAGATAGAAAATGTGTTATTGAGGAGGACACTCCCCCCACAACCCTCAGGGCAAGGGTTTTAAGTCATTCCTTGCGGGCATATGAAGTTTTTATAGAAGGCGTTGTCGTAAAAACTTCAAAAAAGGCTCATTCGATTGAAAATTTAAAGGGCTAGTGCCCTTTTTAATGGTTAAAAGTGATTTGAGGGCAAGTAATCCTCCTCTGACACCCACAATTTCCCCAAACACATCCAATCAAAATTTTGAGACAGCCATTTTGTTCAGCGTAGTTGATTTCCAGATAGAAAATATGTTTTTGAGGAGGATACTCCCCAAAGCCCTCAGGGCAAGGGCTTTAAGTTATGCCCTGGGGGCATATAAGGTTTTTATAGAAGGCGTTGTTTTAGAATCTTCAAAAAAAGCTCATTCGATTAGAAATTCAAAGGGATAGTGCCCTTTTTAATAGTCGAAAGTGATTGGGGGGCAAATAGCCCCCCCCCCAACGCCCATCATTCCCCCAAACACATCCTATAAAAATTTTGAGATAGCCATTTTGTTCAGCGTAGTTGATTTCTGCATAGGAATATGTTTTTTAAGAGGATACTCCCCCGCAACCCTCAGGGCAAGGGTTATAAGTTATGCCCTGGGGGCATATAAGGTTTTTATTGAAATCTTTGTCGTAGAAACTTGAAAAAGGGCCCTCCCGATTTGAAATTCAAAGGACTAGTACCCTTTTTAATAGTCGAAAGTGATAGTAGACTAAGAAGTACCATATTGCGTAGACATATAGCAAATACCATGTTATTTGCTGGGACATATAGCAAATACCATGTTATTCTAACAGACATATAGGAAATATCATGTTATTCTGCGACGCACTGGTCTTTACACTCTTTGCCAAGAGGAACGAGTATAATTTGATTGGCGATTAGGATTTGAATAAAAGGAATAGTTTTCTTTACAATTCATATTAGTAAGAGAATTGAATTCAAAGAGAATAGTTTTTATTTGCGAGGATATTAGTGGAGAAAAAAATTAGTGGTGCATTTACATTATTGGAGATTAATGATGGAACCAACAGCAGCAGCAGCAACGATATACGAGTACCCAATGTGGCTGTGGAAATAACTGCTGGTTGTAGACTATGTCTTGAATGGGACACTATGTATGCGAGATATTTGATATCATTAAGCAAATTTAAGCAGGAGGAGCAGCTGTGTTTTGCTGGAAAAGTAAATATTCTCCATATAAATAAACTTCGGTCAGCGTTAGATATCCTATTGAAATATATTTATTAGAACAAAATGATTAAGTGAATATTATTATTGTAATTATGTTCAATAAAAGTGTTTCTAAATAAATGGTATTTTTTTCTTTTTCTCTAGTCGACACGTTAGTATTTTCTAGATTAAAAAATTGAGAGTCTTGTTATTTTGTAGTTGATTGTGAGAGAGTTAGGACTCTCAAAAAAGGATATATTTGAGAAAGATCGAATCATGAGGAATCTAGTTCTTATGTACAAACATTTGATTCAAGATGATGATTTTCTAGAGTTGTCTATTCAAAGGAAGATATTTTTCTCGAGGAATACTTGTCGATATGATGAAAACTGATTCTCCATCATTAGACTATTGTATGAAGCATCTACATCGTAGTTCAAATGCGTTTACACAATTTATTGATATATTGATCACGACGCAGCAAAATGATATTGTGGATATGCTTTTAAACATTAGTTTTTAGAAATTTAGGACTTTTTTTTTCATAAGAAAGATGGTGCTCAAGGATGATTTACTCCTCTCTCTCTCTCTCTCTCTCTCTCTCTCTCTCAGGAATTTTTTTTATGTTTATAGCTCAGTTTTATTGTGTCAGTGAGAGAGTTAACACATGACAGAATGTTCAATACATGTCCGTTATGTATGTACACACAGGGCAGATGGTCATCATGTGAGAATTGCACAATGATTGAGGAGTATGATGAAAAGTGTAGATTCTGCAACCCGTGTAAAGTGCGTAGAGGATATACTGTACAAATTAAAGGTTGTAATTCCTCTCTTGAAGAGGTGTGTGACTCTCATCCTAGAGGCCAGCAAGGCTCCAATTGTTATTATGATAAATGTAAGCAGTGGGAGAGTACATATCCCGTTATGATTAGAAAGAATCCTATCCTTGATTTTAGTTTATTGCTACGAGATTGGTATTGTCGTGGTTTTAGATTGTTCTGGGAGGAGGAACCAGGTCAACGATTCAACTATTGGAACAACAAGAAAATATGGTTTCTACGTCATTGTTGTGAAGACAATGAGTGTTTTGATTATAAGCCCACTGATTTTTATTTGGCTGTGACGGAATGTGATTCGACACTTGAGGACACTGTTTATGAAATTGCTTCAAATAGACAAATTGAAACATGTGAATTCTTTAGAATGAATGCAAATAGTATCATTGAATATACAAAGAGATATGACAAGAGTGAAGTCACACTCTACTGTAGAAAATGTGACCCTGACATTGCACTACATCAGGATCAGTACACGGTGAATTCAGATAATCTACCAGCACTAGTTGTTGTTGAAACAGAACTACTAGTTGATGAAATATAAAGATTATAAAATTCGTTTTTATAATTTATATAATTTTTTTTTTATTAATAAACAATTCGCCATACATATTAAGAAAATTTAGTTCACATGACCGTAAAATCAATACTAAATAAACTTGTAATTATATTCTCAACTCGAAAGACATTCAATTGAGGTACGTCAAATAAGATGTTGAGAAACTGCTTGTAGGTGTATCCAAGACATCTGAACATGAAAAAGAGTAATGCATGAAAGCCACGGGTCTTAGTCGTTAAATCCTGTACTGTTCATTGATTTTGAATAATGATGTGTCCACTGCTTTCAATAACTCTACAGATTTATGGTGTTTAGAATTTATACGATATTCTAAGAGGCTATAACAAATCAACGTTTGTTAAAGTTTGAAATATGCCGATCAAATGTAAAGTCCTCAAAGTCTATTTAATTCTATTAACAATGATTAGGGTTTTGTTAACGCTTGGAATTTTTTCCATGAAGTCCAATGGTATGCAATAGGACTTGTATTGGGACATGTATGGATCCATACTAAATACATTGATTATTTGATTTGTGTTCATGGTGCAAGGTCTAGTAGAACACTGCCGTCGGGTGTGATTTCCCAATAGGTTTCAAATTGACTCAGTGATATTAGCGTGATACTCTCAGTCAGAGCATTGGCAAATGTACACTCTAAACGTACATTCCCAGTTCGTACTATGCTCATATCCTGTGTGCCTGACAAGTTCAAAACAATAACTCCATGTTTTTTTGAACCTATTAAATCGGTTATTCAATTTTCAAATAGTTGAGAGTCATGATCTAGGGATTGCATAGTCAACTCGTACAGAGTTCTATAGGATTTTTTGTCAAATAATAGAGTGTACAGTGGAATACCATTCACTTTGCACACAAGGCTAGATAGACCGAAAAAATTAAAATCATGGGGATATTCAGTCCAGGATCCAACGGCACTGCCACTCTTCACAAAGGCCAAAGCCAATTTTAATGGGATTTCTCCATTGATAAATGATGAATCGCTATAGCTACGAGACCAGGCGGCAATATGACGTTGATTGGTGATTGTATTGTGGACAAGAAGTTTAATGTTTCTAGCATTGGCTATTAGCTTTTCAACTGCCAATGCAAAAGAGCTCATAACTTGTTGTTTTCGAACGTGGAAAATTGCCGATGTGATAATAACATTTGCATCGGGTGCTGCAGGAAGTGTTTTTCTCAAAATGAAATTCGATGGGGCCATCTGCAACTTTATGTCGATCTTGACATTGGGGGGTAGCCATTGGGATATATTGAATATCTCATGATTTAATTTTACAACTAGATGATACTCCTGGGTCACTGCTGTAGTCAACTCACCGTCAGTATCAACACCTGTTCGATATTCATAGCCCAATGATTGTCCTCTCATCTCCTTGTACGCCTTTGGCGTCATCATCATAAATTGTATGTAGCTTGCATAGTTGGATAAATTATTGCTAGTGCTCACCAAAGTTCCATTAACAAATACATTAATTTGTTTGAATAGGTTGTGTAGAATACAGTTTTCATAGGAGAGACCATCGCCGGAATTTGGAGTTGTATTATCTGACTTTTTCTTCACCACAACATTTAAATCAATAAATGTCGAATACAAATCAATGAAATATTCTTCATTGTAAAATTTTTGAAAGTGTTTATTATAAGAGAGGGGTTGTAGGGTGTGTAATAGCTCATAGTATACATACTTGAAACTTACATCAAAATTTTCAGCATTAAATAAATTCAATGAGGAACTGATTGATGGATATGATTCTTTGTGGGGGAGATAAGTCATCTTAAGAGAAGAAATCCTTCTTTGATCTAACAATCTTTTTCTTTTTCTTCTTTTGCTGCTGCTGCTTATTGAACCTTGTTGTTTTATTTATCAAATTCCTTGTTGTTGTGCTTTGCTTCCTACCTGTGAGGAGACTGATGTGTGATTGTTAAGAACTCATCCTTTTAAACCCATCCCCTTTTTGTCTAGATTTTAATTGGTCATCAACGGTTCTTGCTGAGGATCTAATATTTTCCTTAGCACTCTCCTTAAAATTCTGTGTTGACCCCCAACGCTGTAATGTGAAGGCAGCCAAATTCGACGCAGCAGGCACAATATATTTCTCGGAAAGGGGTAGTAAAGAACTAAATAGCCTAGCAAACCAGCTACCAAGACCATAGCCAGACATTGTAGTACGCCTCTTGTAGTAGTCCAATCCATTGCCTATTTGACGTGGACTCAAAGCACCAACATAACAGTCAATATCGGGACAGACAAATGGAATTCTTCTATTGTTCATTTTTTAGGTTATTGTACCGTCGTTGTCGTTGACAATGGGTCGAAAATGACATGTAATCACTGCTAAGCCGTTTGAAATTGCTATTGGATCACCAAATTCAGTTCTTAGTGTTAAATGACAGAGTTCCAAATAGGAAGTGTTTACGGGACTATACTGAAGATGCTTAATATTGTAGTGGAGAACATGTTCTTGATTGGTTTTTAGTTCAAGAACTCGTAGGAGGGGAACATTTGAATTACCATCCCGAGATGTTTCCACAAATGAAGCGTAGAGAAATATACAAGTGTCTGTGGAGAAGCTGGGTGCATAGTCTTCATAGATAAAATGGTCACTACCACTGAAATTTTCTGTGTTAATAATACGGTTTTTAAAACCAAAAAACTCACGTAAATTCTCATTGAGGAAAATTCTTTCATTCTCAAATGGATTGGTAATATAAATTATCCTTTGTTCCGTCTAGTAATTGAAAGTGAAACCACATTTTTTTAGACTTTCCATTTTTTGTTTTATAAATATAAACATTTCATGCCTGTTATTTTATTACCTGTATGGTATGTTAGCAATAGGTTACTCATTAGAGTCAACAGTTGCCATTGCACCTTCATCACCTGAATCAAACGGTCGTATTTTTATTTCATATTTACGACCCTTTCTCAGGATGTCCTTTTTATTTTTGATAAGACATTAGACAAGAGACCAGGCCTATGCACCTTCAATATGGACGGTGGGAGAGTTTTGTACAAAAATCACTTTTCGTATTCAATTAATTGTAGAGGATAGGAAAAGTTTGACATGAAAGTTACATATAAATCACTGGGCATTGTCAATATCTTAAACACCAATCCAATAATCAAAATCAGAGTTTTATCCTAGCCAGCGAACAAGTAACTGTTTATTACCCCTGCTAGTACGTGTCTTTAATATTTTTTTCAATTTGATAGATTTCACTGTCATTTTTAACTTTTTGAAAGTCTTAATCATAAAAACCGCCTAGAATCTCTTAATCTTTGGTATCACGCAGGCGATAAGTTATGGGTGCAGTGTCTAGGATTTTTGCCACTTTAAAAAATTCTGTGGACCACAAGTAATTCACCTTTTCAAAAACATTAGTTGTTGTATTAATTCGAACAGTATCATCAACATTGAATTTGTTTTTCTTCTTCTTCTTCTTGACTTTTGATTCATTGGAATATTGTTTAAGAAAGGTGTCAATTGTATTATGATCCGAATGATGAACTTCCGTTGGTGTAGAGTTGGACAATGATCAATGAGGTCGTTGATTATAAATCAACCTGATTTTATCTAGATAATTAATAAAAGCTGGCGTATTTTTCAATGTACGGTATATTGAAATTAAAAGTCGAAGAGTTTTTATCACTCGCTAGGCCAATGCTGCTCTTATAGGACTATGTTTTTTATAGAGAAGTGTACTATATTTCTCTAGTACTTTTGCAACATTTGAATTAACAAACTCACTACCGCGATCCGTTTGAATTTTTTTATATGAATCCTTTTCGAGAATACTTTCAATGGCCTGAGCAACTTCAACACCTCTCTTTGATCGCAATGGAATTGCACATGCATAGCGACTAAAAACACTGATTGCAAGTAGAATGTACTTGTACGGTATATTGTGACGTCTTTGAAGTTCATCTAGAGTCAGGAGATCTGCTTGCATTATATGCAATGGGTAAAAGGCTTTAGTTTTTCGATATTGATTGGCATGAAGTCTATGATTTCTATGCAGAGTGTAACTTGGTTTATTTTATAGAGAGTCTTGTACACTTTTAGGGAGAACACCTGTAACTTCGTACAGAGTTATGGAGGAACTTAAACTCCCCATCTCGCCAATATTTTCATAAACACCTTTCAGAACTTCAGCCATTTTGAATGTAAACACGTTGTGTAACGTCCGCTACCCTTTGTATACTGGCTGCTGTTGGTGGTGGAGACGTTGACTTGATACGTCTTCGCTTTTGTCTAGCTATCAGTGGTGTGCTATTATTTTCCAAAATTGATTTAAAATCTTCTTCTTCTTCAAGTTTATCTTTTAATGTTGATGATGATGCACGTTCATTTAATTTTTTTAGAATTTGTCTATTGCCAATAAGACTTTTGGGGAAGTTTAATGTATTTAGAAAGTTGTATAGACGAGTGTCAAATGATAATAGTCCTTTACGATTTGTAACCATGTCATACATTAAATCAAGTAGATTATAGCTCTTGCCCTGAATTATAATCCTTTCCCCATTGCTCTCAACTTGAATTTGATCACTTTCCAAGAGATAGATTAGGAGTCGTGTTATTTTTTAAAGGAAATATTTGGGGATTATATTTACAATTTCAAAAAAAATTAATACAATTCCTCCGTCTTTAATTGTGTTACAGCAGCAGCAGCAGGTGATTCTTGAGGAGAAGATTCTTTTTTAGGATCAGCAGTGGGCTTTGATCGATAGTGTTTGTCCACTCGGCGAAGTGCATCTTGAAGTAAAATCAGTTTTTTATCATCATCAATAGTTTCATTGTCGAGGAATTTACTCAGATTGTCCTCAAAGTGTTCGACGGGTGAGAGAGCGAGTTCTATTGGAGTCAATTTATAGGTTTTTTCCATTCTCACTAGAGAAAACTGTTTACAAGTCCTGCAATTATTGGCAGTAAAAATGTGAAAAAGCTACCGCCTGTCTGAAGAAGTCGTTTCTTTTTAAAATTATTTACTTTCTTTTTAGAGGCCAAAGTAAGTAAAATGGAACGATGTTTCTTTTCCTGTTTCTTAAATACTTCTGGCAGTTTAAAAATGAACTCGTTTAAAATTAAACAAATTTAATATATTATATTGCTGATATAGGTTTGATTACCATGTTTGAGTAGTGCTCTTTCAAGCAGATATTTTGAAGTTCTTATAACTGAAAAAAAATGTCTATTTTCATGTAGTTTCTTCAGTGCCATGACAGTTACTAATAGATGTTTTTAGCGTTCATCGGGAGATACTCTGTAATTTCAGTGTCAAAAATATCTGTGACTACACGCAGATCCTCGGGTGTATTTTGATTAAGATCCAATAGGATATAACCGTGGGTTGTATTTGGTGCATGTGTATATTCCAAGATAATAAATTTCAATGCACCTATGTATATTTGTTTATTTATTTGTATTCGCGAAATAGAATCACGAGTAGCTTTGTAGATAAAATAGTAGTTGCATATCAATGCAAGTGATCGCATACATTTTATCTGATGCAATATAGTGTGTAGAACTACAGTAAAGGAAATCTTTTCATGATGAGAGCGAACAATGAACAGTTGCAGCATTTCCTGAGACCATTGTTCAATAGATTCAGCCAGATCGTCAATGATCAGCCAAGAGTTTGGTTCAATAATGTTGAAAACATCAAGTCCCTGTATGAACTGTATCTGCATCGATCCCATGGCAGAAGCAATTGCTTTTATTTTATTGTATGACTCCTGCCAAATACTATAGCAATAGTAGATTTTTTCGGCTTTTCCGCAAACATTTTATCACAATTTTTAATTATTTTAGTTAAGAGTGTTGTTTTGCCCGACATTGAGGGCCCACACAGAAACGATCTGAATGGTGTTTTAAATTGATACATGTTCCTTTCAACAGTTCACCTGGACAACTAACTGTAGACCCTAATTGTCTAATGACTAAATAATTTTTCCCTACTACTCTGTTCTTCAAGGAGAAGACAAAGACAATGACAAAGACAAAGAATCATATTTTTTTTTCTTTTATTATATGCACATAAACAAAAGAAAAAAAAAATTGAAAAAAAAAAACACTTTTTTAAATTAAGTCATAATACAAAAATACAACAACATTTAAATCGGTACCCACACAGAGAGAAAAAAAAACACTTTTTTTTTGCTTATAGAGAAAAAAAACATTAAATTAGAGAGAGAGCAATTGAAAAAATACACTTTTTTAAATTTATTTATAATAAAAAAAATACAACAACAGTTACATAGGTACAGAGAGAGAGAAACATTTTTTTTTGTTTATAGAGAAAAAAAAAAACCATTAAATTAGAGATGGCACTTGAAAAAAAAAATCTGCTCTAAGTCCAAAAAAAAAGATAACTTTTGGTGACGGAGCGCCCCCCACGCTGGCGGCGGCCGGCCCCCCCCCCCCGGGCCGCGAGGCCCCCCCCCCCCCCCCCAAAGGTTTTTAGGAAATTAGTTACAGGACTTTATTTAAACCGAGACTTTCCCTGTGGGCAATACATTCGATCCGGTCTGAAGTTAAATAGTGTCCAAGGGGGAGGGTGGTCACACCATCTTGACAAAAATAGACCTTGTCGGAAATGGAACTCATGGCTATTTTCTCTACATTTACAGTATAGTTCCTGTAGTTCAATGAACGAATTGCCAACAATTTGGCTCGTGGAATTCTATTTTGAACAATACAATTCCTATAAATGTTCATTTCGAAATTCTTGTCCACATAGCGCGTGGGTACTCCTTTGCAACGTTTCTTGATTTCCTCGTCGTATGTCTGTATAAAGTACACCTTCGGACCTACAAACATACCACGAGAAATCAGGTCGCTACCCGTTTCAGATTTAAAAAAAAAGCTGATTGGGCGCCCGACGTTTTACTAGCTCAGGGTAAAGATCATTACTCCACTGGGTGAAGTCCATTCGTGAGCTGATAATGTAGCCGTGTGCCAAATCATCCATTAGATTCGATGTTTTTACTTTGAGCAGTAGAGAATCTTTTTAACCATCTCAGACCTCTACTTGTCAATTTGCAGCCCACTATAACCTAGCCACAGTTTAGTAGAATTCCAAGATTAGCTTTTTTGAGATATCCAAGATAGCACTGCCTGCAGCAATATTTTTATTCAGGACAATGCGTCTTTTTTTCCTATTCAAAAGTACCATGTCCGGGCCAATGATTGTAAAGGAAGTGTAATTGGGATCGGCAATGATTCGAGCACATTGTTCTGGATCGGTCACAACGTCACAACGATTCCTATTGCGAACACTCTCACAAATTGTGCCGAAAGCCGAATTTAAAATGAGTGTATAAATTTCTTTTTCAGCTTTTGTCTGTGCTGCAAAACGTGTGCTGACGAAAGTGTCAACAAACGTTTTTACCTAAGGTTTTTGACTAAACTCGAATGCTCGTTGAACATTTGTTACTTTTAAACCGTTTCTAAAAATCAATTTTAACGCTACATGGTTTACAACTATGTTTTTTTTTGGCAGAAGGTCAGCAATAAGTTTTTGTTTTGAAGGCGCCCAATGCAATCCGTCCACCTCGACTAAACGCCTATTGCGAGGACTCAAAGAGTCCTTAGTCACAGGTCTATTGATACACGGGAAAACAAAATCCTTTACTGAATCGTGAAGCTCGACTGGTATCTTTCCATCAATTTCAAAAAACCATCCAACCGGTCCATTCTCCTCAACACCACTGTCAATGTTAGGGAAATGGGGAGCTTGAGGGTCATTGAGCCATTTATAGTCGCTGCAAGGTAGTGCATAATGGGACATGGCCGAGGGGTAGAGAGAATTAATATCGAGGACAACTGCATTTGATTATGTCCCCGTCTTCTCCCCCGTTGGATCGGTTTCCAAGATACGGTCTCCGTGAAAAACAAAACCCCCTCTCATTGACCTCTCGATGAACAGGTGCTGATCAATGTCAGTGATTAGCCCAATTTTTTCCCCACTAATTTTCAGGATGAGTTCCATCACTAGATGAGGCGAAGAAAAATAATACCCCAAATCAAGATTAAACTCCTCATAGATTTTATCCGTATTTTCACACATAATGTCTAAAAAATTTAACACATAACTTCTAATAGATATCTTGCGGCAGTCAAGCACATATATGCATCCTCACGCGGTATAAACTTTTTTATAAAAACTATATTCCTTAAAGATTACAATAAGACCGATTCGACTCTCGACCTGTGTGATACGAGGATTACTAGCCTCCTCGCCGACTCTTGGCATGTACCCCCAATATTTAGAAAAATAGATGCCCTTGACCGTTAACAAATCATATAAATCATTTGGAAATTGTTGCTTGAGAAGGGGGAAAGCGTTGCAGCCGTCATCGTTTTTCTGCACTTGAATTAATTCGCTCAATGAATTGGGAAAAAAGCTGTAGGAATCTAAAAAGTGAATTTTATTCGTGTACTCAACACCGACTTCAACAAATTTTCACATAAATTCCAAAACAAGCAACTTTTCTGCGGATTTAGGTATGATTTTGTACGTAAAGCTGTCTATCACCCATGTATCATCATCGTCGTCCACTGTTCCATTTCTTTGAAGATGTGCCAATGCAGGCAGCACAAACTTCAGATCGTAGTTAGAGTTATGTATAAAAACCGGTAGAAAAAGTTGTTGTTTAATTTTTAAATTACACGAATTGTGAGCCCACCCCCGAAAGTTACTTTTCCCCGTTGAATTGGGGTCAATAAGGGGATAATTGTCCTGTACCGCGTTTTTTGGGATAAGGGCACCCCTACACACCCAAAAGACCGGTCCCTTGTCCAACGCCAATTGCTCTTTATCCGACAATATTATTGGATAATTGGTATGACATACTCGTGAAATTCCCCTGTTTGCTGTTTTTAATATAGAAACCAAGCGCTTTTCCATACTTTCATCCTCGTCCATAGTTAAAAAAAAACTATTCCAATATCAGGGTATTGTTGGTATCGCGACGGGCATGTGCATAGGAGCACGCAACTAGTTTGTGTTCCTTGACTATATTTGGCCTTGATGGGTCTGATACCTCAACCAGTCTTGTGTCACAGTCTAAAAACTCTTGTTAAGAGTTTAAAATATACTTTTGAAGATGTTTAAAGTTTAAAGTGTTTTTTCATCCTAAAGGATTATCAAGTCTCGTATTTCAGTTAATTTTTATAGGGCTCATTTTACAGGAAATATGTCTCTCGGATCTAAATGAGGAGAGAGCAATGGGACACTAGAAACATTCTCCCTTATTAATGCCTCGAGCGAGGATTCGACTTATCGCCGTAACGGGAAAAAAATTACCATAAGCACTTACATCTTTGGGAGGCTGGTAAATATCCCATACCCAATTTTTAACATTTTCCATCATCAGTGTCCTCACTGAATATAAAACCCCTTTTTTATTTGTTTTTTTCCCCCCATCTATAAATTTAGTGTCGTACTGGAGAACAACTACCCCCACCCCAAGATTTTCATTTGCTTTTTCGAATATGCTTATTTCTTTAAAGGACACCGGATACTTTCCCTCTAAACAATCAAAATTTACTTTAGGGAAATGTTTTCTACCGTTACGTGCAAGTCTGTCAAGATTTTTCATTGTTGAATCATTTTTTAATGTCTTATGGGCTGCTGCTAAAAACGCAAATTTAAAGCATTGCAGTCCAGTGTCAAAATATAAACCCTGAACTCCTCCTGTAGTCGACAAATCTGGGTGGCATTTTATTTTGTTACCTAGCCCTCCCCTTAAAATAAAGTTTTTTTTAAATCTACTGAGATTCAGATCCATGCGTTCAATGTATAAAATGGTGGACCCACTTCCCCTCTCGCTAAACGTATCCAAAGTTGAAATTAGTTTATTTACCCAGTTGAAAAAATTGTATTCAAATTCTTTTAGACCTGGTTAGAAAGTCTGGTTGCCTGTCTAAAAATGAAAATAAAAAACTTACCCAGATGTTCCCTTTTGTAAGTAAACTTTTTGATTCACCGATAATTTTATTCCCCCTCGACCCCCCTAATTCTGGATCTGAATCTCAATAAGTGCTCGAAGTCTGTCGATATAACTCTGGAGAACTTTCACAGGGTCAGTTAAAATACTACCAGAGTTTTCCTCTGGGAGCCTAAAATCTACCCTGTACGTTTGAAAATGGCTTAGAGCAGATTCTAACAGATAAAAATCAGGCAATTCCGGGGACGTAGCACTATTTTCATGTCCTGACCCTGTTTGTTCAGGACTCAATTCACTAATTGTAAAGTTAAGATTAAAAATGTCCCCGGAAAAATGAGCTACTGTTGTACTACTACTACTACTACTACTACTATGCGGTTTAATTTTCGACAAGTGTGGGATGTGCGTTATGGGCAACCCATGCAAATTCTGTTGGCCCGAATTGGGGGGGGAAGTGGTAGGAGAACCCTTATCACGTGGAACTGTGTTTGTGTATAAACTAGATTTAGCCTGTAGAACGTTTCTTCTGTTTAACTTTTATTGTGTTTACACAGGTGAAGCTTAAATTTTACACAACCTCTATGTTGCCGCATGGAAATCTCTGCCCACTCGGGGTCCTCAACCATGTCAATATCGCAAGTTAAGTCCTCCAGGCTGGCCATTTCCCCAAAAACATCATTAAGGAATCCCTCATGCCACTCCATATTCTCTAGAACCGGTGTAGGTTCATCCCTGAACTCTGCTGGTGGTGACAGAATTAGTTCTGTAAATATACTTGCATCATCACTCAATGGTGTCGCTGGGAGTGCTATATTTTTAATCTGTAGAAAAAAAAAGTTTTATTTTTTATGTAAAATAACCATTTTTTTTTTATAGTTAATAAACTTTGTCAATTTCTCATAGTCATTGTCCCACCACCTTAACAATTAAAAGAAGAATAAAAAAGAAAAAATTATAGGTTTTATTCCAATTTTTTTTTAAATAAAAATGCAAAATATGAGTCAAATTCGAGGTGTTGAGACTCTTAATTATAAATGTTACTTAACGTTTAAAATTGTTCGAATGACGCAGTATGACGTATGAACACTTGCTACCATTTCCCCAAAAACATCATTAAGGAATCCCTCATGCCACTCCATATTCTCTAGAACCAGTGTAGGTTCATCCCTGAACTCTGCTGGTGGTGACAGAAATGGTTCTGTAAATATACTTGCATCATCACTCAATGGTGCCGCTGGGAGTGCTATATTTTTAATCTGTATAAAAAAAAAGTTTTATTTTTTTTGATGTAAAATAACCATTTTTTTTATAGTTAATAAACTTTGTCCATTTCTCATAGTCATTTTCCCACCACCTGAACAATTAAAAGAAGAAGAAAAAAGAAAAAATTAATGGTTTTATTCCAAATTTTTTTTTTTTAAATAAAAATGCAAAATATGGGTCCAATTCGAGTGCTTGAGCCTCTTCATTATAAATGTCAATGAAATTTGACCATTGTTCAACTGACGCAGTATGCTGTATGAACAATTGCTCCTCAGCTTCAGTTAATGGACACGAATTCCATATGTTGGCGGTTGGTGGCGCTGTTACTTTCTCAATAATCATTATTGACCTGTTTCTTGTGACATCGTATTTTTTAGTACTTTTATAATTACATGCTTTGTAAGAGAGAAGAAAAAATTTATAAAAAACAAATCCAAATTAAATTTCACTGTAATGGGGTTAGTGTCCTTTTTTTTAGAGCTCCCCCCCCCTACAGAAAATACACAGAAAATTGATGGTTTTAATCTAGGTTAAATTGATTTTTTAAAGTGTGTTACCTACATGTCTTGTTTGTATGTTTTAATTAAATACAGAAAAACTTATTTCAAAGTAAAAAAATATTTTTCCTTATTTTTCTATTTATCTTTTTATACTCAAAATTTAATTCGCAGTCCCCTTTTTCTGCTATAATTCAAATACTTGAATTGAACTTATACTGAACATATTTCTTTCAATGGCCCTATAGTCAAATTTGAAATGATATTCAAGAAACTTCAAACAACTCTTGAAGTTCAAAGTGTGTTTATTGAAATAAACTATTTACTGTGAAACCAATTGAGAAATAGCACAAACCTGTCTATGTAATTTAAATAATTAAATTAAATATGGAAGAATTTATAAAAGAAAGAAAATAATATAAAAATAGGAATAAATTTAACTATATAAAAAATAACGTATGTTTTTTTAGCACGCGATAAATATTTGAAAAAGACCCGAGAAGACACACAAAACCAAAAAAACAGAGACATATAAGTGCTACCGATGCAAAGAAAGTGATTTTACTTGTTTCTCAGGATGAGGGACTGTAAATTCCCTGTACAAGGTTTTGACAATTTTGATTCCAGTGGTACACTTTTCATTTTGATCTGACGCCATTTTCGAGGGGTGTGAGGCTTGTTTTCGAAATTACCATAAATTTCTTTTCGCAATAAACTTTTACTTTAAAGACAAACCGAAATAGTAGCTAACGTTCCTGAGTCAGTGTCAGATGGGAATTTTTTTTCACTAGGCAGTTTTTTTCCTAAACATGTTTTAGCTATGCGCCTGAGAAAATTTTGTCTTATTTTTGAAAATAGGGATAGAAAAAAATTATGTATATACTTACAAATTCTGACTGGACTTCTATATCTGAACTCCTTGTCTAAACTTGAAGGAGGTCAAGATCACAATCGTCAGTAGGCTGAGCTGAGACATTGTATGAAGTAGTCCATTCTCTTTTCAACTTTCTTCCAGTGGCCATGGAGCTAACGCGGGGGTCAGATGGCTCTGTCACTATAAGTTTGGTGCTCGATGGATGGTCCAGATCGCGTGTAATTTTTCCAGCGAATTTGATAACAGACGCCCTTGTGGTCTGTATTAATGCAGGGTCACCATATAGTGCTTTCTTTTCATAAGGGGGTTGATTGTACGTACCTTACTTCTTTAAAAAAAAAGACAAAAAATTAGCTATTATCACAAAGGCATTTTAGTTTTTTTTTTGGAAATAAATTAATTTTTTTTTATAAAAATACATTTTTGTAAAAAACTTCTTTTTTTAAAAATAATGTGGTTGTTATTGTTGATTGTTGGCCTTTATTATTCACTGCCCCCCCCCCAGTATATAATCCTTCCTGTAAAATACAAGGGTAATCATAGATTAATTAGTGTTTTATGAAATTTGTTTTTACTTTAAAAAAGTTTATTTTTTGAGGAAATGGGGGGGTGATGGTTTTAACCCATTATATATAAATATATTGCATTGATTCTTCTTCTAAAGACGAAAAGCATCATTAGCCTACTATGATCTAAAATATCACTGAAATACATTTTCCAACAGTACATGATAACGAGCTATAAGTAAGGAAAAAACCGAAACTCAAAAAAAGGAAGCTTTTTGTAACAATTAATACATTAAAAAAATGGGGGGGGGGAGGGTTTTTGAATGCATTATATATATATATATATATATATATATATATATATATATATATATATATATATATATATATATATATATATATATATATATATATATATATATAGCTCTTTAAGCTTGCAAGCTACCTACTGAGAAAAACTGAAAATAGTTTTATTTTCCTTTATTATCAAAATAAAATACTCATTGTTACAAATTTAGATTTTTTAGAATAAGAACAGATTTGTTTTTCTTATTCAAGATTCTCCAGCCACTGACACTTCCTTCAGCGAGCTTCCTCTTTGTATACTCAAGCGTAAAATTGTTACTAATCATGCGGTTATAAACATTTTTTGTGAAATTTAAAGTCAATTTAGTCAGAAATTATTAAAACTCTTTGGTATAACAGCCTTTTTTTCTCTTTAAACTATCAGATTTCAATCAAATGTAGACATAAATAGAAATTTAAGAAGTGGAAAATTTAATTAACATGGCTCAGTCAATCCCCGTAAGCAGCATAGATTCTAAATTGTTTTTTATTCTTCTTCTAAAGACGAAAAGCATCATTAGCCTACTATGATCTAAAATATCACTGAAATACATTTTCCAGCAGTACATGATAACGAGCTATAAGTAAGGAAAAAACCGAACTTCAAAAAAAGGAAGCTTTTGTAACAATTAATACATTAAAAAAAAAATCAACATTTTATTCTAACCCCAAATTACCGATCGATTCTTTTTAATATAATAATGAGAATATTTTTACTCACCAGAAATTGCTTAGAATTATCCCTTTTTTCTATGTAAATGTTTCTTACAAAAAATACTTGTAGTGCTATCTCGAATAAAACTATTCAAAACTGATGGAGAATCTAATATGAAACCTGAATATATACAAAAAATAATTGGCAACTAAAAAGAGACATCGGTTTTGGTTTACCACTAAAAAAAGACACTGAACTTTGAAATTGCGTAAATCCTCTTGACAAAGAGTGTAAAGACCAGTAGACTGAACTTTTGAAATTGCGTCATTCCCTGACAAAGAGTGTAATGACCAGTGCGTCGCAGAATAACATGATATTTCCTATATTTCTGTTAGAATAACATGGTATTTGCTATATGTCCCAGCAAATAACATGGTATTTGCTATATGTCTACGCAATATGGTACTTCTTAGTCTACTAGTGATTAGTGATATTTTTTGTTGTTGTTGTTGTTTAGACCAGGGCACTTCCTATCAAATGAGTTGTCGTGGGAACTTCGAAAAGGGCTCATTCGACTGAAAATAGAAAGGGCTGATGCCCTTTTTAATAGTCGAAAGTGATTGGAGGGCAACTAATCCCCCTTCCACTCCCACCCTACACCCTCCACCCACCCATTTGCCCATTATGTTTAAAAACTAAATGTTGCCTTAAGATTAAATCAAAATGCACTGTGGTAATGCTAATTCCCAATAAGGTATTTCAGCAGTATCCCAAGAACGACTGAGGGTATTATGTTCAAACTTTTTGGTCTACTTTTGCTCTTAAAATTTTTACCAAATCAAAATAGCGTAAGTGTATCTATGCTATCAAAGAAAGTAAACAGATTTTTTTGCAAATGGTATCAAGTTTCCCATTTCAGGTCAACTAGAGGAAGTATGAAACTAAATTAAACATTGCTATTTGTGTCCACATTTTTAAAAGGGTGTATGTTGTTAAAAATTGCTGAAAATTTTTCTCCAGCATACAAATAGCAGGCCGAATTATATAGTCTTAAAAAACGAAAAGATTTAAAGTGTTATTTTCTATTCCCCTGAAAAGACTATATCAATATAAACGAACACAAATTAATTAAAAAAAAACTTTTTTCACAAAATAAGTTTTCCAAAGAAAAGTAAAGAACTCCATTAAACAAAAAATGAACAAAATAAAATCAAATAATCTACCAAGCGTGAAAATACCTCAAATCAGCATCGATAAATAAATGAAACTCAAAACAAACAAAAATTGTAATAAATAACCGATTCAAACTCAAAACGAGCAGAAATTGACATAAGTTGGGCACAAAACCCATATGCCTTCCCAAGGCCAGAACAAAATTTCCACTTTACTGAAAAAATACAAATGAATATGCATTGTCAGTTTAATATACTTATACTGATATTTAGTAATCAAAATTTTAATATTATTTGATTTATTAAAGTTATAAAAGTAAAAACATTTATATTTTTTTCAGTAAAGTGCAAATTTTGTTCTGGCCTTGGGAAGGCATAGGGGTTTTGCGCCCAACTTATGTTAATTTCTGCTCGTTTTGAGTTTGACTCGGTTATTTATTGTAATTTCTCTTCGTTTTGGGTTTCATTTATTTATCGATGCTGATTTGTGGTAGTTTCAAGCTTGGTAGATTATTTGATCTAATTTTTTCTTATTTTTGTTTAATTGAGTTCTTTACTTTTCGTTGAAAATCTCATTTTGTGTAAAACGTTCTTTTTTAATTAATATACGTAATAAAAATGTCAACTTCGTAATCACTAAAAGCTTTGGCTTCACCGGGGTCAACATCAACTCATTTATTCATTCATTCATTTATTTATCGATACTGATTTGTCGTAGTTTCATGCTTGGTAGATTCTTTACTTTTCTTTGAAAAACTTATATTGCGGAATTTTTTTTTTATTAATATGTAGTAAGGTTTGGAATTCTCTTTAAGTGAGCATTCGGGCGGAGGAGCACCTTGGTTTATTTCAGAGAAAAATGAAAAATTTTTCATTTGGGTCTTGGTTCATAGATGACTTTTTTTTATAGATTAGAGATTGGTTATCATTTGGTTGTTTATTTATTAATATTTATTTCCATTTTCTGTTTGTTTGTTAGTTTGTTATGAGTTTTGTTTGTTAAGTGTTTTTTTTTATATATGTTGTCGCTCAGTATTAAGTGCTTTTATATCTTTCTTTGGACAGCCACTTGGATTAATGTTATGTGTTATATCATTTTGTAATAAACTGAATTGAATTGAAATTGAATTGAGCTGTTCCTTAGATGTTGATGATATGTCTTTCCAACAATAAGCACGCACGCAGTGTGTTGCATTCTGTTCACCCCCCCTCTCCGAAGTTTTGGGGAGGGGTTGTTTTCCTCCTGGGCATAGTTATTTGACCTTTTGACAATTTTCAACATAATGTGTATTTAAAAATTCTGATCAAATATTTTTGAAGGTAAGGCATCTGAAAAGGGCATGGGAGGAGGGGGAGGTGTTTCAACCCTGGGGGCATAGTTATTTGACCTTTGAACTATTTTGAACAAAAAGGCTATCTCAAAATTTTGATCTGATACATTCGGAGAAAAATAGCGTGGGGTGAGGGTGGCTGGTTCCCCTTCGATAACTTTTGACTCTTAACAATGGCACTAAAATTTTTGATTTCCAATCGAACGAGCCCCTCCAAAGCTTATACAACCACCCCTCCCACAAAAACCGTATATGTTAACAATGGGAATCTAGCACAATTTACAGCTCTTCCCCTGCTGGCTCTGGGGGTTTTGTCAGTCCATGAGGCGTAATTGTTTTCCCTTTGGACTATTTAGAACAAAATGGCTATATCAAAATTTTGATTGGGAAAAAGGGCACAGGGAGGGGGCTGGCTACCCTCTGATCGCTTTAAACTCTTATAAATGACGCTAAACTTCTTATTTTCAGTAAAATAAGCCCCCTTCATAGTTAATACGACCACCACTTCTATAAAGATTTTATATGTTAACAATAACCAACTTGCATAACTTAAAGTCCCTGCTCTGGGGGCTGGGAGGTGCAGGGGCTGCTTAACCCAAAACCATAGGTGTTAGTCCTTTGGATTGTTTAGAACAAAACGTCTATTTCAAAATTTGTATCAGAAGCATTTTTGGTGAAAAGGGCATGAGGGGCTGGCTGCCCTGCGATCACTTTAGACTCTTAAAAAGGGAACTAGTACTTCCAATATTTCAAATTGAATAAGCCTCCTCCGAAGCTTATACGACCACCCCTTCCATAAAAGCCTAATAATCCAACAATGGGCAGCTTGAATAGCTTACATCCCTTGCCCCGGGGGGCTGAGGAGGGGTCTTTTTAAACTCAGGATGCATAGTTGTTTGACCTTAGGACTATTTCAACAAAATGGATATCTCAAAATTTCGATCGGTAGCATTTTGGGAAAAGAGGGCATGGGGGGCTAAATACCCTCCGATCACTTTTGACTCTTAAAAAGAGCTCTAAAACTTCTTATCTACAATCAAATGACTCCCCTTCGAAGTTTATATTACCTCTTCTGTATGAAGTACCACTGGGAAAAAATAAAGAAAGAAAGAAATAATACGAGTAATAAAACATTGAAGCCCTTATGGCTCTTTACTATAGGCAACACTATACTGTTACACTCTGAAATACCAAAACAATACAGAATTGTTAATGAACACAATAGGCATATTGAGTAATCCGGAAGAACATTTCCTTTATCTTTAATGAAACTGTCCGACACAATAAGGCACATTTTGTTTTTCAAGTTCTTTGACCATTAGATGCAAAAAACTGAGTGCACTTCAAGGTCTCGGCGAATAAAGATTTTGAATAAAAGTCCCTATGAAGCATTTTGTTTACATCAGAACTGAAACTGTTTTCTAAGAAAGTTGCCTATTGAAACAACCAAATATCATGAAACTATTTGTAAGTCAATCTTTTCTCAGTAGATTTTCGTGCTATAAAAGCAAAGCAGAACTGCTGACTTAAACGATTGTTTTTTTTTTCTTCCAAAGTTCCATTTGAATTATAGGCATTTTGGATTTTGTCCCAATTCCTTAATAACGATTCCTGAAACACGAGAGTCATTTAATTAGAACAATAAGAAGCTTTTTCAAAACTACTAAAAAACTTTAGCGTGAAGATCGAGGTGTTGAGGAGGGGGCAACCCCCCTCATACAAGTAATAATTTCTGTAGTAATAATTCAAGTAATAATTATACATACAAGTAATAATTATACAAGTAATAATACAAGTATTAATATATATAATACCTCATACAAGTAATAATTATTGCATACAGGTAATAATTTCAGCAATTACATAATTGCTGCTAAAATAAAACCTTTGTCATAGTCAAGTAATAAACATAATAATTTATGTGAGTTATTTCCCACTTAAAAATTTATTTTCATCAGATCATTTCTGTTATTTTCTTGGAAAACGCACAAGTTTCTTTTTCCTTAATTTATTTTAATTTAATAAGAAATTGAAGGGCCCGCAATGCAAGAAAAATTATTTTATTATGTTTTTATGACAGAAAAGTTGGTAAAATGTACATCGTTGCTAATCAATTTTTGTTTTTTAGGTTTTCCTTGCCCTTTTTGCGGTTGCTTTCTGCGCACCAGCAGAGGAGAAAAAGGAGGCCACAGACATTCAAGGAAGTGAATCATTCCTTCCAAGCTATGGTTTTGGCTATGGCGCTGGACTTGGCTATGGTTATGGTGGTCTTTATGGAGCCTACGGTACTGGATTAAACAGAGGCATTTATAGCCCCTTTTACGGTGGCTATGGCTATGGTCGTGGACTTGGCTACTGGTGAACTTTTTAAAACTCTTTGTAATTTCTATTGTTAAAATAAATGTCGATGTCTAAAGTCTACTACTGTTCTTGAAACGAATATCATATACATGCATATGTACACCAGTAGGAATTCAGAAACTTAGTTTTGACACTGACAGACATAAGAATAAGATAGAAGAAAGTCGCAAGTAAGCTTATTCAAGGTCACAAGTAGTCACAGTTGCAGTCACAAGTAGTCACAGTCACAAGTTGTCGCAGCTGCAAGCAGTCACAGTCACACTCGGAGGTAATTGCAGTCACAAGGAGTCATAGTCATAACTAGTCACAGTAGATCCGCAAATAGTCATAGTAGTCAGTGATCCAGGGACCGTTATCTTTCAAGGGGTGGCTCACATTCGCTGCGGTTAGTTTGAGGGTGGATTCAAGGGTAATCGGGGGTGCTGATAACGAATATTGGGGTGCACAAGTTCGCACGCGTGTAGAACATGGTCATTTTAGCCTATAAAGTCAAATTTGGTCTATAACGACGCTCTTGAATTTATTTACACGGTAAAATAAACTGAAAACTTTATAAACTTGACATATTCTGAATCCTAAGAGCAAGTACTTTCACCTGGTATTTTTAATTTTTCCCCACAACCTTTATGTCTTATGTTAACCCTTATTTAATTTTGAAAACAAAGTTTTTAAATATACTTTTTCTTAGTATTTTCGATTTTTCTGAAATTTTCGCTTACATAAGTATATTTTTTTATGATTTTTTTTGAATTTGATCGTTATTAAGAGTCAAACCAGGTACCTCTTTTTAAAAAAATATTAATCCTTGAGGAACTATTTTTTTCTAAATAACGTCATAGCTTTCAGAAATTAGCTCACAATGACCAAGTTTTTTTAAATTTTTTTTTTTGCTGTTAAAAAATGAAAACGAATCAAACTGCACATCATTCGAACCCTCAAAATGTCCTTTACATGTTGTTAATAAAAACAAAGTCGAGAATTGAATCTGCAAGAATATACAAGCGTTTGAACAAGAGAATCCCCCCCCCCAAAAAAAAGAACATTTTCTGAATAGTGGCATTTTACTCGAAATATCTTGAAGACAACCTATGATTTTTATCTCGCCAAACGATAGATCGCTCTTTTTTTAATCAAATCATGTACTTACATTGTATAGAACTAATATTTTTAACCAGGAAAAAAAAAACAAAAAAAAAACATATGCCTAGTTATGCGATCGAATGCACGAATTTGGTATATTTTTTATGCTTTATTTGAATTCTACTCGTCATTACGAGTCAAACCATGTGCCTCTTTTCCAAAAAATCTTAATTCTTGAGCAAGTAGTTATTTTTTTGTAGTAGTAGATACAATCTGGCTTACGTAGGCTCATATACGAGCCTCAAGGCGGTGAAGCCGTTTGAACGTGTGGTGCAGAGGGGACTAAGGCTGATTTAAAATACTATTTTTCTTTAAATTCCAGCATAGCAGGGGTCAATGATCCAATCGGTTAGATTTGGGTCAACGGCCACTGATGTAGTAGACGGTAAATGTCATGATCAGCTGAAAGTAAGGTTTAGACGACTGCATTAGCATTTTAATATCAAAACAAATAAAAAATCAAATATTTAAATCTGAGCATGAAAGGTAGCTCAAATCTCTTTTTCTTCTTCATCTTCATCTTAAGACTCGTTCTGATACACAACGGAAAGTAGGCATTTTTGGGAGTCAGCTCCACACTTGCATGCGCTGTCACAGAAACCTATTTTGGAGCATTTGCAGTGCGAGCCGCACTTCGTCTTGTCACAGTTGCAAAAAGAAAGCGATGCTGCATCGCTGCGATGCAGCGATGTGGCATGAAAGAAACTAGGTCTGGATTTAGTTCATGATTTTCAGTTCTCCAGCCCATAAGGGTAGCCTGAGGCAAATCAATACAGGGCTTGTGGCTTTGGATCCAAATCAGTGACTGGAAAATACATCATTTCAAATGAAGCACAAACGAAATATCAGTTGGTGGTAAACGCCACAAATCCTTCAATCTTGAGTACAAAAGTGCTCGAATACAAAAGTTAGTCGCACTTCTGCCATACACTGTAACCACAAGCTGCTTACAGACGTTGACTAAACCATCACTTTGCGCGGATGATGGCTTCTCCGCAAGGGCTCGAACTTCATCACCTAAAGACCCCAACAAAGTTCTGAAGACTTCGCAGCTCAAAAAAGCGGACCTTTCCAATTACATACAGAAAGCTTGTGTTGTCACATCAACTCAAGCTGTAAACAAGCGGCAAGGCGTTGCAAAATGTTACTCCTAGTTTTTATGCTGCCGTATACATAGGTATGCAGTAGCATGGAAACTTAGCCTGGAGCTGCTTGAGGCCGAGACTAGCAAGATACTGGAAGTAGTATGCAGCTAGTAAGACGATATCAGTATCGTTGGCTTGTACTATCACAAGCGGGCTCTTTCGTCTCGCGGCAACTGCTGTGTGGTATAATATCCGAGTGTCTGCCCCCTCATGGCAAGACGAGAGATAGTCATCAACAGAGCTTCCATGGGGCGTAACGGTAACAGCTCTATGTCGACTCTCGAAACCTCCAGCGAGATGAACCATCAGACGGGTTAAAAAATTGTCCTCCCAGACCTCGAAAAGAACTTTCAAGAGTCGACCTTTGGCTGAGCGACTACTGAGAATTCCGTCCCAGAGTGTTGCAACTTTGCTGGAGGAAGTGAACGGGCGGGACATATTTCCTTTGGGATCTCCTCTTCTTTCTCGACAGCGAGATACTTCTTTGAGGTTGAACGAGTAGTCATCATGGGTTCAATCGTCACTAAGACCGTCGTACCTGTCACCAACCAAATGGATAGACTGACAAGCTTCGGGTATGTTCCTAAGAATCCCATCGTAAGCTATTTTTCCAAAATATGCTAGCGCCTCATTTTGTTCTGGTCTATAACACCTTATGACACTCATGACATCAACTATTTAGTCAGATCGAGGAGAGTCTTCAAAAAGTGTATATGTCTTCAAAAATGTATAAAAGTGGAATAATTTTTGGCCATGACTGCAAGCCAGACTGTTGCAGAATGTAGTTCAAGGCTGTTGACTTTGTACCAGTACGTAGCTGAGGCTCCCTACAAAATGATGATAATACTGCAAAAGAAGCCGGATATGGCTGTAGCTCGTACTTCAGTAGCTCACAGAGAGACGAAGTTTGTGTTGAATTTGCAAAACGCAGAGCTCGTTTAAGCAGCTCAGTTTTCTCAAAATATTTTTTGTGGCTCTTTCTTTTTTCCTTTTTTGGCAACAGAGGCGAAAGTTTGTACTATGCCAATTTTTACTTTCGTGGATGTCCCGTCGAGATATGAGCTCATGGCTTCGAAGCCAAAGTTTCGGAAGTTCATCAGACTATTTGCTACGGGTTTTGGAGATCTATCCCCTTTCACAAAGTTGTACACCTCTGTTCTCGTCGTCTTGAATGGGTTTCCGAGCAACTCTTCAGGCAGGCGTAGCATTTCTTCTAGGTAGTTAAGCGCAACTGCGGCGTATTTATTGTTTCCGGGAGCGAAGAAAATCGAAATCTTCTCTTTTGTGGCGTTTAAGTGTGAACCCTAGTCTGCAGCTCTTTCAGCATAAAGATAGTCATTTCCGGTACGGATAAGATCTAAATAGTTGATCCAGAGGCTTTGATTCTTTATGGTCGATCTGGACTCGTTGTACTTCGAGAAAAGCGGAGCAATGCTGTCCAACGCATCTCCTATCTGTTTACATACTTCAGAACTAGTTGTACCAACATGGTGTGCCTCACGCAAGACAACTGACACCCCCTAAAATCGTTGTTGCCGGAATCCTTACCTTTAGTTGGATCAGATAAATATACCAAATTCTTTCCTTTTATGTCGTAGTTTTCAGTACTTTATGCAATAGTCAGTGATCCAAGGCTCGCTATCGTTCAAAAAAGAAAGGGGGTGGCTCACATCCGCCGCAGTTGGTTTGAGTATGGATGCCGGGGTAATCTAAGGTGCTTAAAACGAATATCGGGGTGCAAAAACTCACACTAATGTAGAGCTTGACGATTTTAGCCTATAAAGGAGAAATTAGCCTTTTATAGCTAAGTACTTTATGCAACTAAAACCCGATATGTAAGATGCTCGGCTTTGTTTATTGCTGTGGAAACCAAATTCGCGCATGCGATCGCAGAACGAGGCATCTCTTGTTGTTTTTTTTTTCCTGGTTAGAAATATTAGTTGTATAGAATGTAAATAAATTATTTGACTCAAAAGAGTGATCTGTCGTTTGGTGAAACAAAAACTATAGGCTGTGTTGAAAATATTTAGAGTAAAACACCACTATTCAAAAAATGTTCTTTTTTTGTGTGTGTGTGGGGGTGGGGGTTCTTGTTCAAACGCTTATATATTCTTGCAGATTCCAATCTCGACTTTGTTTTTATTAACAACATGTAAAGGACATTCGGACGGTTCGAATGATGTGCAGTTTGAATCATTTTCATTTTCTTTTTAACAGCTAAAAAAAAAAAAAATAATAATTGGTCATTGTAGGATAATTTCTGAAACCTATGACGCTATTTAGAAAAAATAAATAGTTGCTCAAGAATTAATATTTTTTAGAAAAAGGCACAAAGTTTGACCCCTAATGACGAGCAGAATTCAAAAAAAGCATAAAAAAATATACTTATATAGGCAACAATTTCTGAAAAACCGAAAAAATTAAGAAAAAGTATATTAAAAAACCCTTGTTTTCAAAATTAAATAGGGGTTAACTAAAGAAATAAAAGTTTTAGGTAAAAACTAAAAATACCAGGTGAAAGTACTTTTTCTTAGGATTCAGAATATGTCAAGTTTATAAAGTTTTCAGTTTATTTTACCATGCGAAAAAATCAAGAGCAGTATGACGTCGTTATAGGCCAAATTTGATTTGGCCTATAACGGACCAAATTTGATTTGTCGAAAGTGATTGGAGGGCAACTAGCCCCCCCCACGCCCACCATTTCCCCAAACACATCCAATCAAAATTTTGAGATAGCCATTTTGTTCAGCGTAGTTGATTTCCAGATTGAAAATAGGTTTTTGAGGAGGACATTCCCCCAGAGCCCTCAGAGCAAGGGTTTTAAGTTATGCCCTGGAGGCATATAAGGTTTTTATAGAAGGCGCTGTCGTAGAAACTTCAAAACAGGCTCATTCGATTGTAAATTCGAAGGGCTAGTGCCCTTTTTAATAGTCGAAAGTAATTGGAGGGCAACTAGCCCCCCCCCCACGCCTATCATTCCCCCAAACAAATCCAATCAAAATTTTGAGATGTCCATTTTGTTCAGCGTAGTTGATTTCCAGATTGAAAATACGTTTTTGAGGAGGACACACCCCCATAACCCTCAGGGCAAGGGTTTTAAATTACGCCCTGGGGACGTATAAGGTTTTTATAGAAGGCGTTGTCGTAGACACTTCAAAACAGGCTCATTCAATTGAAAATTCAAAGGGCTAGTGCCCTTTTTAATAGTTGAAAGTGATTGGAGGGCAATTAGCCCCCCCCTCCACGCCCATCATTTTTCCCAACGCATCCAATCCAAAATTTTATATAGCCATTTTGTTCAGCGTAATTGATTTCCGGACAAAAAATATATTTTTAAGGAGGATACTCCACCAAAGCCCTCAGGGCAAGGGTTTTTAGTTATCCCCGGGGGTATATAAGGTTCTTATAGAAGGCGTTGTCGTAGAAACTCCAAAACAGACTCATTCGATTGGAAATTCAAAGGGCTAGTGCCCTTTTAAATAGTCGAAAGTGATTCGAGGGCAACAACCCCCCCCCCCGCCCAACGCCCATCATTTCCTCAAACATATCCAATCAAAATTTTGAGATAGCCATTTTGTTCAGGGTAGTTGATTTCAAGATAGAAAATATGTTTTTGAGGAGGACACTCCCTCAGAGCCCTCAGGGCAAGGGTTTTAAGTAATGGCCTGGGGGCATATAAGGTTTTTTATAGAAGGCGCTGTCGTAGAAACTTCAAAACAGGCTCATTCGATTTTACATTCGAAGGGCTAGTAACCTTTTTATTAGTCTACAGTGATTGGAGGGCAGCAAGCCCCCCCCCCCTTCACGCCCATCAGTCCCCCAAACACATTCAATCACAATTTGGAGATGGTCATTTTCATTAGAGTAGTTGATTTCCAAAAAGAAATTATCTTTTTGAGGAAGACAATCCCCCATCGCCCTCAGGGCAAGGGTTTTAAGTTATGCCCAGGGGCATATAAGGTTTTTATAGAAGGCGTTGTCGTAGAAATTTCAAAACAGGCTCATTAGATTAGAATTTCAAAGGGCTAGTGCCCGTTTTAATAGTCAAAAGTGATTGGAGGGCAGCTACCCCCCCCCCTCATGCCCATCATTCACCCCAAAACATCCAATCAAAATTTTTAGATAGTCATTTTGTTCAGCGTAGTTCATTTCCAGATGAACTCCTCAATATGTTATTGAGGAGGACACTCCCCCACAACCCTCAGGGCAAGGGTTTTAAGTTATTCCTTGCGGGCATATGAGATTTTTAATGAAGGCGTTGTCGTAAAAACTTCAAAAAAGGCTCATTCGATTGAAAATTGAAAGGGCTAGTGCCCTTTTTAATAGTCGAAAGTGATTGGAGGGCAAGTAACCCGCCTCTGACGCGCACAATTTTCCCAAACACATCCAATAAAAATTTTGAGATAGCCATTTTTTCAGCGTAGTTGATTTCCAGAAAGAAAATATGTTTTTGAGCAAGATAATCCCCCACAGCCCTCAGGGCAAGTGTTTTAAGTTATGCCCTGGGGGCATTTAAGGTTTTTATAGAAGGCGTTGTTTTAGAATCTTCAAAAACAGCTCATTCGATTAGAAATTAAAAGGGCTAGTGCCCTTTTTAATAGTCGAAAGTGATTGGAGGGAAACTAGCCCCCTCTCCACGCCCATCATTTCTCCAAACACATCCAATCAAAAGTTTTGAGATAGCCATTTTGTTCAGCGTAGTTGATTTCAGGATAGAAAATTATGCTTTTTGAGGAGGATAACTCCACCAGAGCCCCTCAGGGCAAAGGTTGTAAGTTATGCCCTGGGGACACATAAGGTTTTAATAGAAAGCTTTATCGTAGAAACTTAAAAAGGACTCTTTCGATTGGAAATTGAAAGGGCTAGTGCCCTTTTTAATAGTCGAAAGTGATTGGAGGGCAACTATCCCCCCCCACGCCCATCATTTCCTCAAACACATCAGTAGAGAGGGAGGTGCTACTCCGAACCCTCACCCCTGCTGCCACCTACAACTTTTTTTTACATAATTTATGTCTGTTTGTTGTCAGTGAGAATGAAAAAACAGGAATTTTCTCACTTTTATGGATGTTTTCTTGGACGGTTGTGTGTGTTGGTCAATTTATTTGATGTTTTTCATGGATTTCAACAGTAATTTATGTCTGTTTTATGGTTTTTGTTAGTGAGAATGGAAAAACAGGAACTTTCTCACTTTGATGGATTATTGAGTCTAACGGGTACCGGAGTCAATGACCTAAATTTCCAACATGTTGATTTATTTCTTGTTGTTGTTGTTGTTGCTCGAGGCGAATGTTATGAGTTTCCAGGAAACAGTTAGATCATGTGTTTCCTTCTCAGCCAATCAGAGGGCTGGTTACATATCCTTTCTCAGCCAATCAGAGGGCTTGCTTACATATTAGCGGAGGAGGGAATATAAGGAAAGGATTTTTGCTATAGTTTTTATTAGTCTGTGAATAGAATTCAAAGGAGTGAGAAGAACAGTTTTGACTTTACTCATTTGGATATATATTTGTAATAATGAGTGGAATGTTTACACTATTAGAAGTTGATAGTGGAGTTGATGCTAATAATACAAGAGCACCAAACATTGCGGTGGAAATCACAAAAGGATCGCGGCTTTGTCTGGAATGGGATGCAGTATATGCAAGATATGTGATATCCTTGAGCAAATTTAAAATGGAAGATCAATTATGTTTCGCCGCAAAAGTTGATATAGCACATGTGAATAGACATCAATGTGCTTTAAGTGCATTAGTGAAACATATCGAAGACAATAAACTCTATCGCTAATTGTACATGCATAGTATTATGGATGTTATAATTATTCAATAAAATTGTTTCGAAATCGAAAATGTTCCCTATCTTTTCTGGTTATGTGGCTAACGAATCAGGGTTAGTCTAGAGTCAGCAGTCAGAGTGAAAGGACTGAAAAATGAATAAATTTGAGAAAGAGAGAATTAGATCAAATCTAGTGTTTATGGAAAAACATTTGATTTTGAATGATGATCTTCTCGAGTTATCTCTTCAACGCGGGATATTCTCTCAGGGAACACTTGACAATATAATGAAAACTGATTCTCCCCTATTGGACTATTGTATGAAACTTTTAAAATGTGACTCAAATGCATATACTCAATTTATTGATATATTAATTGGAACAAAGCAGAATCATATTGTGGATATACTTTTGAAACAATTGCCAATGGATTCAATGTAGATGGCACCGCCTTTGAAAGAGGTAACGTCACAGAGCTACTCCTCTACCCTTTCCTCCACTTTGAATTTATCGACCGATGACAATCAGTTTCGTTCTAGTTGTGAGAGAGAGTTGATATCGGAAACCAAAAATTTTCTATATATGCCCATTATGATTGTATAAGCTTGGCAGTTGGACTCAATATGAGAATTGTACAATTATTGACGACTATAGTGAAAAGTGTAAATTATGTAATCCTTGCAAATTACATAGAGGCTATGCAGTACAAATTAAAGGATGTAATTCATGTCTTGAAGAGGTGTGTGACTCTCACCCTAGAGGGCACCTGTGCTCCAATTGTCACTATGATAAATGTGATATGTGGGATAATACTTACCCCACTATGATTGGAAAGAATCCCAAACGTGATTTTAGTTTATTTCTACGAGATTGGTATCGTCGTGGATTTAAATTATTCTGGGAAGAGGAATCTGGTCTACGATTCAACTGTTGGGGTAACAAGACAATCTGGTTTCTACATCATCGCTGTGATAATACGGCCAAACATGAAAAAATCAAAAGATTTTATTTGGCAGTTACCGAAAGTGATTCACCATTTGAATACACAGTATGCGATAGTGTTTCAAACAGGCACACTGAACTTTAAGAATTTAATAATATGAACACAAATGATAGCATTGGCTGCAAGCGCAGAAATGACAAGAGTAAACCTACACGTTCCTGCACAAAAAATAACACCGTCTTTGCCGTCCACCAAGATCAATCTGCAGTGAATCTAAATGATTTACCGGCATTAGTGTACGATTCAACTGTTGGGGTAACAAGACAATTTGGTTTCTGCGTCATCGTTGTGACGACACTGCCTACTATGACTATAAATCAAGTGATTTTTATTTGGCAGTTACCGAAAGTGATTCACCACTTGAAAACACTGTATGTGATATTGCTTCAAATAGACAGATTGAAACTCGTGAATTTCATAATATGAATGCAAATAGTATCATTGACTATACAAAGAGATATGACAAGAGTGAAGTTAAATTGTACTGAAGAAAATGTGACCCTGACTTTTCAGTCAATCAAGATCAATATACAGTGAATCCAAATGATTTACCAGCATTAGTGGTTCACGACAGTTGCCTATACACCTATGAAGAAATCTAAAAGTGAAGATTTAAAGACATTGTTGTATATATGCATTTTATTAATAAACGAATTCACAAACATTTTTTAAGCAGTTTATTCATAGGACACTGAAATCAATGCTATATAGGTCTGAGAGGATATTTTCATCTAGAAAGTTGTTCAGACGAGGATTGTCACCAAAAACGTGTAAAAACTGCGTGTAAGTATAGCAACGACATCGGAACACAAAATATAGTAGTGCGTGGAAGCCACAGCTTTTAGTCGTCTGATCCTGCACCCTCTTTCGATTTTGAATAATAGTTTTCCCACTGCTCTCAATATAGTTGCTGATGTGGGGTGTGTAGAATGTATATGGTAGACCAAGAGGATCAAAAATTCAATCGTTATCATGGTTTGAAAGATGCACAGCCAAGAACTAGTCAGCACAGTCGATGGACTGCTATTAACAATTATCAAGGTATTGTTCACTCTTTGAATTTTTCCAAGACAGTCCGAGGGCAGACAACAAGATTTGTAATGAGACATGTAGTGGTCTATATTAAATACATTGATTATTTTACTGGTGTTCATGGCGCGAAGTCTATTAGAACACAGCCTTCGGGAGTGATTTCCCAATAGGTTTAATATTGATTTAGTGAGATTAGTGCAAGACTCTCGGCCAATGGGTCGGCAAATGTACACTCTAAACTCATAGTCCTCGTACGTACTGTACGCAGATCCTGTGTACCAGAAAAATCCAATGCAATGATACTATGTGTCATAGCAAACATGTCTTCTGTTATACCATTTTCAAATAGTTGAGAATCATGATATAGGGTTTGCATGGTCAACTCATACAATGTTCTATAGGATTTATCAAAAGATAGATTGTAGAGTGGGATACCGTTTACTTTGCACGCAAGAGATGAAAGTCCAAACATCTCGAATTTATGTGGGCATTCAGTCCATGATCCTATTGCACTGGCGCTCTTTACAAATGCCAATGCAATTATCGAGGGGGTTTCGCCATTGATAAAGGATGAATCGGTGAAGGTGCGTGACCCCATGGCAATATGACGTTGATTGGTGATTGTATGAGGAACAAGTAGTTTAATATTATTCCCAATGGCTTTCAGTTTGTCCACGGCCAAAGCAACAGAACTCATAACCTGCTGTTTGCGTACATGAAGTATTGCTGTGGTGAGGGAGAGGCTTACATCGGGATTTGCGGCAAGTTCTTTTATCAATATGAAATTGGATGGTGCAAGCGTCAATTTTAAATTCACTTTAATATTGGGGGGCAACCATTGGGGTATATTAAATATCTCATGATAGATTTTTCCAACTATATGTAATTCACTAGTAGTAGCATTTTTAAGCGCATCTGTAGAATCAGTATTAGTAATATATTCATATCCCTTGGAGGCGCCTCTCAATTCTTTGTAGGACTTGGGTTTGATCAACATGAATTGCATATAGGTTGCATAATTTGAGAGATTGGTGCTTGTGCTCACCAGCGTGCTGTTGATATAGACGCTAATTTGATGAAATAAATTATGTTATATACAATTTTCATAGGATATCCCATCGGCTCGAACTGGCATTGCACTATCGAATTTCTGGACTTTCATTTGTAAATCTATAAATGTTGAAGACATGTTCATATAGTAGTCTTCCTTGGAATAAATTTGAAAGTGGATATTATCAGAAAGGGGTTGAACCGGGTAAAATTGTTCATAGTAACCGTACATGACACTGACATAAACATTTTCAGTACGGAATAGATTCAATGAGGCGGTTCTTGAAGGTTGGGAATCCTTATGTGGCAGGTAGGACATCTTAAGAGAAGAAATCTAGTTTTGATCTAACAATTTTCTTCCTGGGGCTTCTGGTTACACTACGTGTCGGCTTTTTCCTTAGTTTGTTTGACAAGAGGGAGGTCGGAAGTCTTTTGTTTCCAACCTGAGTCGAGACTGATGAGTGATGCATTGTTTCTTGACCTTTTTAAACCTTTACCAATCTGTTTTTATTTCTCACCAAGAGTTCGCGCACTGGACCTAAGATTTACCGAAGTACTTTTTTTAAAATCCTTACCAGAGCCCCAATCGTATAGTGTAGAGGATGCAAAATAGGTCGCAGGCGGTAAAAGATATTTTTTAGCCAGTGGTAGTGAAGAGCGAAACAGCTTAGCAAACCAACTGCCAAGACCGTAGCCAGACATTGACGAGCGAGCCTTGTAATAGTCCATTCCATTGCCCTGTTGTCTTGGGCCAAGAGTATTAACATAGCAATCAATATTAGGACAAGTTAATACCACTTTTCTATTAGACATCTTGCTGTTGAACGAAGGGTTGAAAATAACATGTAATCACAGCCAAACCTTTTGAAATTGCAATGGAATCACTTAAGTCAGTTTTTAATGTTTACTGACAGAGTTCCAAATAGGAAGTGTTTGCGGAAATATACTGAAGATGCTTTATATTGTAGGGGTGAATATGTTCTTAATTGGTTTTTCGCTCAAGAACTTGTAGGAGGGGAAAATTTAAATTACCAACCCGAGTTGTTTCCACAAATGAGGCGTAGATAAATATACAAGTGTTTGTGGAGAAGGCAGGCGGGTAGTCACCAAAAATGAAATTAGTGTTTCCGACACTTTTACCATTGATTATATTGAGCTTAAAGCCAAGAACATCCTTTAGGTTATCATTGAGAATAATCTTTTCGCTGGCAATAGGTGAACTAATGTAGATCTTGCCCTCCTCCTTTGAATAGTTGAAATGAAAAGCTCCCTTTTTACGAGCAGAAATTCTTTTATTAATAGTACGACATAAATCATTCATGCATGTGTGCTCCTCGTAAGGTAATACAATATATGGTTATTCAGACGAATTGAACTTTCGAAATGGTTCATTACCTCTAAATAGTGGCCAATCATCATGCTTATTACAGAAGAGTTGCCAACAACGTGGTCTCCCTTTCATTCCGCATTTATTTTCCTTTCTAATGATGTCGTAAGTATTCCAGATAATAAAGTAGACAAGACACACTTCCTATTATCCATTAAATTTAATGGTGGGGGAGACTTTCGTCCAAAAATCACTTGTTCTATTCAAGTCATTGTAGAGAGGATCAGAAACATTGGACATGAAGGTTACATGGAAATCATTGGACATTGTTAATATCGTCAGCACTGACCCAAGAATCAAAATCTGAGTTGTATCTTAGCCAGCTAACAAGCAAGTGTCTCTTGCCCCTACTAGTACAACTCTTTAATATCTTTTCAGTGTGATACATTTCGCTAGTGTTTCTAACTTTTTGCAACTCATATTCATAAAAACTACAGAGAATCTCATCATCACTGGTGTCTCGTAGCCGATATGTCGTGGGTTCGGTGTTCAGAATTTTTGACACTATAAACACTTTAGTACTCCATTAATAATTCCCCTTTTCAAAGATGTGGGCGGTTCTCTTTATTTAAACAATTTTACCAACATTAAATTTTTTCCTAACATTTTTTTTCTCTTCTGCCAGTTGCATATTGCCTTCGATAAGCGTCAATTACATTTTAACTGTAATGAACCTCCCGAGGGCTTGAGTTGGACAGAGATCGATGAGGTCGATGGTTGTATATCCGCATGATTTTATCTAAATCATGAATAAAAGCAGGTGTATTGTTCAGGCTGCAATATCTTGAAATTAATAGACGAATCGTTCTTATCAATCGTTCAGCCAGTGCAGCCTTTATCGGACTGTGACTATGATAGAGCGTTGTATTATATTTCAATAGAACCTTTTGCACATGAGGATTAACAAATTCACTGCCACGATCCGATTGAATTTTTCTATACGAATCCTGTTCAAGAATACTTTCAATGACCTGAGCAAATTCAACACCTCTCTTTGACCCTAGTAGGATGGCATATACCTAACGACTAAAGATACTGATTGACACCAGAATATGTTCGTTGGATGTATTGTGACGATGTTGAATTACTTCTAAAGTTATAAGATCTATTTGCATTATATGCAGAGGGAAAAAAGCTTTAGTTTGTCGATATTGTTTACTGTGAAGCCTGTGAATCCGGATTAGTGTGTAACTCGATTAATTTTCTAGATACTGTTTTGCATTTTTCAATGTTGGACCGGAAACACCTTTAGAAAGTGTTTTTTGAGAACTTAAACTCCCCACTTCACCAAAATTTTCATAGACACCTTTCAGAACTTCATCCATTTTGAACGTAAACACGTAGTGTAATGTTCATTCCCCTTTTGCACACTGGAGGGTGAATCAATTCGTCTTCGCTTTTGACTAGCAGCTACAGGTGTTATAAAATCATTGCTGCTAGTATTTTCAAATATTGAATCTTCTTCTTTTTTAAATGGTGGTGTAGGCGTTGTTGGAGGACTATATTCTCTTAGTTTCTTTAGAATTTGCTTATTGCCAATAAGACTTTTGGGAAAGTTTGATGCACTTAGAAAGGTGTATAGATTAACGTCAAAGGATAAGAGTCCTTTACGATTTGTCACCATATCACAAATTAAATCAACTAGATTATAAATTTTTCCCTGAATTATAATTCGTTTCCCTGTGCTGTCGACTTGAACTTGATCACCAGTTTCCAACATGAGATAAGATAATATTATTTTACTCTGTTCTCGATCGGAGAGTGCCAATAGGTCCCCAATTTTCGACACAATCGAATACAATTATTTCTCCTTTGATTGTGTAGAATATAGAGGAGGTATCTCCTATTTAGAGAGATCCGTGACAGGTCTCTCACGATACGGTTTATGTTTTTCCACGCGTCGCAATGCATCTTGAAGTAAAAGCAGTTTTTTGTCATCGGCAATATTCTCATCATTAATGAATTTGCTTAGATTGTCTTCAAAATGTTCGACGGGCGAGAGGACAAGTTCAAATGGTGTCAATTTATAGGGTTTTGCCATTATCTAGAGAAAACTGTTTACAAGTCCTGCAATTATTGGCAGTAAAAGTGTGAAAAAGCTACCGCCTGCTTGAAGGAGCCGTTTTCTTTTAAATTTGTTTCCCTTGTTTTTAAAATCCAAGGCACGTAAAGTGGAACGATGTTTCTTTTTCTGTTGTCTAAAACCATCTGGCAGTTGAACAATGCCCTCAGTTAAATTTAAACAAAGTTCATATATTAGATTAATGAAATCATTGTCAACACCGTGTTTGAGTATGGCCTTCCTAAGCAAGGGTTTGGAAGTGCTTAAAACGGAAAATAAATGCCGTTGTTCGTGTAGTTTCTTCAGTGTCATAATGGCAACTAATAGCCTTTTCTAATGTTCACCGGAAGATATACTGTAATTTCACTGTCGAAAATGTCGGTGACAACACGTAGATCCTCGGGCGTGCTCTGATTAAGATTCAGCAAAATGTAACCATATGTCTTGCTAGTCGCCTGAGTGTACACTGACAACAGAAATTTTGGGGCGCCAATGTATATCTGTTTATTGAGAGTTATGAGCGAGCTAGAAACACGAACGACTCGATAGATAATATAGATAGTGCAATTCAAAGCAATGGTTCACATACATTTGCTCTGATAAAACAGATTGTGTAGAACCAGAGTAACGGAAATGTGTTCATGATGAGATCGGACAGTGAACAGTTGTAGCATTTCCTGTGAGAACTGTTCAATGGATTTAGCCAAATCATCAATAATCAGCCACGAGTTCGGTTCAATACTACTGAAAACATCAAGTCCTCGTATGAATTGTATTGGTATGGTTGTGGTAATAGCTTTTATTTTATCATAGGACTCCTGCCAAATACTATAGCAATAGTAGATTTTTTTCGGTTTTTCCAAAAACATTTTATCGCAATTTTGAATTATTTTAGCTAAAAGTGTTGTTTTACCCGACATTGAGGGCCCACACAGAAACAATCTAAAGGGTGTTTTAAATTGATAAATGCTGTTAACAACAGTTGGACTACAACTAACTGTAAATAATACGTGTCCAATGAATAAGTAGCAATAATTTTCCCATTGATCTATCTATTTAAGAACAACAAAAACAATATTTCATGGCAGCATTTATTTCGGCAATATGAAAACAAATATTTGTTCAACATGAACAATGATAAAAATAACACTTGTTCAACAAGAACCTGACAAAATTTCATGGTCAACATGAAAACTCTATTTGTTCAACATGAACAATGATAACACTTTATAAATAAACACTTTTGTCCATCAAGAACACTTATTGTCTTTAAAACAATACTTTTCTGTACAACACTTTTGTTCATCTACAGTACTTATTGTCTTTAAACAATTTTCTGTAAAACAAAATACACTTGGAACACGAACTAGCACAGTTGAACATTACAGTGAATTTAAAAGTAGGCACCCCCCGGGCGCCGGCCACGGGCCGGGTCCCCCACCCCCTGGGAACCGCAATGGGAAAACAATAGTTTTCGTCACTGCTACAGGCTCGTGGATGGGTTAGTTGGGTCAGTGGTGGTGGTGGCGGTTAGTTGGTTAGTTGATTAGTTCAGATTAGGTTAATTTATCCAGACCAAGTTGATTACGATAGTCTAAACATTCAAATCGGTCTGAAATACGGTATTGGCCATGAGGCAGGACACTCACACCATTCTCGAGCACATAGACTTTGTCAGATATACATGACATTGCATTTTTTTCCACTCTCACAGTATAATTTCTATACTCTAGAGAGCGAATTGCAAGCACTTGTGCTCTCGGCACTAGGCTACTTTCTACACAGTCTCTGTACAGGCTCATGTTGAAATTGCTCTTTACAAAATGTGTAGGCACCCCTTTACACGCCTTCTTTTCATCCCCACTGTGTGTTTCAACGCAATAAACTTTGGGACCCGGGAACACCCCCCTGGATATCAAATCACTCCCCGTCTCTGATTTTAACATTAATAGTTGGTTGGGGGCTAGACGTTTCACCAACTCGGGGTGTAGGGATGGATTCCAGTTGGTGAAATCCATCCGCGAGCTGATGTGTTCCCCCTTTTCTAAATCACCCAATAAATCTTCAGTCTCATTTACCTTTAACAGCAGAGAATCTGTATCCCCATAGTAAACTTGAACCTCCCCCTTCCTTGGCCATTGCACCTTGCACACATTTTAAAAGAATGACAACATGATCTTTTTGGAAATTTCTAGTACTGAACTACCGCCTGCTATATTCTTGTTCAGTACCACATTTCGTTCTTTCCTGTTTAGAAGAACCATGCTAGCCTCTATGCTCGTGAATGATGTAAAGTTAGGATCGGCAATAATTCGTGCACACTCTAGTGGGTCAGTCAAGACGTCGCAACGAGATTTGTTACGTAAGCTTTCATAAATTTTTCCAAAAGCTGAATTTAGAATGAGTTTTTATATTTCCTTCTCGACCTTTGATTTTGGCCTAGAAAGTTTATCAACAAAAGTGTCAATAAACATTTTAAATTAAGATCGCTGATTGAACTGCAGGACCCTATGTATTTTGATCATTTTCAAACCATTGTTCACCATCCAAAGCAAAAGCACATGGTGAACAACGATATTCTCCTTAAGATCAAAATAAGCAATAACCTTCCGCTTAGAGTTGGTCCAGTGCACCCCCATATCCACAATCAATGATCGATTGTAGGGGCTCAGCGAGTCCTTAGTCACGGGTCAATTGATATAGGGTAAAACAAAATCTTTGACAGAGTCGCGAAGCACCGGCAGGATGTGACCGTCAATTTCAAAGAACTATGCTTGTGGTCTGTTTTCCTTGATGTTAGCAATTTAGGGTAACTCGCAAGAATTCTCAAGCCATTGATAGTGCCTATATGGCAAAGAGTAGTGGGACATTACCGAGGGGTATAACGAGTTTATGTCCAAGAACACTACATTTGACTTTACACCGGTGCTTTGTCCGCTCGGAACGGTTAATAAGACGCCGTCCCCGTGAAAAACATACCCTCCCCTCATTGAAAATTCTACAGACAGGTGTTTATCTACATTTTTGATTAGGTCTAGTTCCTCACTACTAATTTTTAAAATTAAATTCAACACTAAATTGGGCATGGAAAAATAACATCCTATATCTAACCTGAACCATGAATAGATTTGGTCTGTATTCTTACAGACTATATCCAACAGAGTTAAAATGTCACTGGCCAAGTACAGTCTACAATAACCCAACCAATTTTTACAATCCCCCTTAGACCACACCTTCTTGGCAAACTCATACTCCTTGGCTGTGCATTCACTGCTGGTCAGTGAATTGTAAAAAGCTTCGATTGGAGGTAGTTTCACCTCACTTTATCGAGCGCCAGAACAGTAATAATCATATGCGTATACGCCTTTGCAGGTTAATAAGTCATACATTTCACTGTCTGGAAAGTGCTGTTTAAGCAAAGGAAAGCTATCAAAATTGTCGCTTTTCTGCACTTGAATCAATTGACTCAATGCCTTGGGAAAAAAACTAAAAGAATCTAAAAACCTGATTTTATTCCAGCACGTACGTCCATTATCCACTACCTGCCATTTCAGTTCGAGAAGCAACAACTTCTCGGCCGATTTGGGAATAATGTTATAGGTAAATGAAATATTTACCCATGGACTATCTACTCCCCTCCCTCCCTGTGCATACGTGCCCGTGCCGGTAAAATAAATTTTAAGTCATAATTTGAGTTGTGGATAAAAACAGGGATAAAAAACTGTTGGCTAACATTTAAGTTACACGATTGATGCGCTACCCCACTAAAATTACTACCCCCAGATGATATTTCCTGCCACAAGTGATCATGGCCTCTGACTTTCCCCCTCCCCCTCTTTTCCCTTTAGTCCCCTTATCCTCCTCTTCAAACTCCCCCTTACAAACCCAACATATGTTTTGATTTTTAATCGCGAGACGATCCTCTGCAGACAACACCATTGGATAATGCGTATTTCCCAAACGAGAAATAGCGCCATTAGCTGTGCCAATTAGTTTAGTCAGTGCCTTGACCATACACTCGCTCTCATCCAATGTCTCAACTATTTCTAACAACCGCTGGTGTTAGAACTGTCTCTTTGCGCGTGAGTATAGGACACTGCAATGGCCTGGTGTTCTTTGATTCGGTTTGGAAATTGGGGGTCGTTCACCTCCACCAGCTTAGCCTCACAATCTAAAGACATTTTGTTGCACTGGAGAAGGGTATTCTGAAAATTTTTAAAGCATAGAATGGCCCTATCCCCTGAAACCATTTCCACTGTCTGATAGCCATACTGTCTACAATGCTTCATGTGACCCCGTAGTTTTATATCACTACGGAATTGTGACAGGCATGACGGACAGTAGAAACGCTCCCCCCTATGCTTACCACCCCCCAGATCTCTACTAATATCTGTAATAGGATTAAAATGGCCAATTGCATTCGGTTGACTAGAGGGTGTGTACAACAACCAAACCCAGTGTTTAACCAAATCAATTGGCGGGCCTCTTACTGGGAAAACCACCCCCTTCTATTTAAAACGAGCCCCACCTTCAAATTCAGTTTCGTACTGTACCATAGCAACGCCAATACTTAAACGAGCATTATCCCGTTCAAAAATGTCAATGTATCGTAGCGTTACTGAATATTTTCCTTCTAAACAAGAGAAATCTACAATGGGAAAATCGGACCCGTCTTTCCCATGTACAGCCCAGTGATCTAAAATCGTCTTGGTAGGGTCACGTGCTAGAGGCTCGTATGCTGATATGAGGAAAGCATGCATGAAACATTTTTGACCTGTTTCAAAACAGATCCGCTGGACACCTTTACAACCTACTAGATCTGGATTATATTTTAAAACTGTATCCCTATCATACCCCCCGCCTGCCCCCCCTCTTAAAAAAAAATCTTTCTTAAATTTACATATATGTACACTTAAATTTTCAATAAATAAAACTACAGACCCGCTCCAATTTTCGTTACAGTTCTCGAGATGCGCTATAATTTGCCCTACCCACTCGCTAAAAACACCCTCAAAATTTTCTAAATTCGGATAAATTACGCGCATCTCGGAATGTATAAAATGATAATAAACTTCACTTTTCCCCTCATTTAAATAGAATACCTTTAAAACAATAGAAACCTTAATTGAATCCATACCTCCCCACACCTGAATTGGGTTCTCCAGTAGTGCACGAAATTTATCTACATAGGCATGCACAATTTCTACGGGATCAAACACACAATTTCCCCCCATAAGTGAATTAAAGGGATCCCCAAAAGTCGCAGTGAAAACAACTATATTATTTAAAATTGAATTCGACAATTGAAATTCTGGAAAAGTTGTATCCACTTCTTGTATATTACCCCCTCCACCAAGTTGTTCAACAATATTTGGACTATGCTCCACTTCAATTGTTTGAATTGGAAGTTGGTAATCAGTGGGAGGAGGGCTCCCAGTAAAATCCTCTAAAATTTGTAGGGTATTTGGACTCAAGTACCCCTCTGAACTAGGAACATTACCTTGCTCAACTGTGCTAGGTTCTACATTAAAATAATCACATAAAAACTCATCAATATTAAAAGGTATTTCATCAGAGTTAATGATACTTTGCTAGTGATTGATAGCTGATGTTTTATTGTCCTGAATGTCGTGAAACTCTTTTGCCCCTTCAACGAGTTCTTCCTCTTCTTCACCTGATGACGATGGCGTATAAGGGACCAATGCTCCAACCTATAAATGAAAAATAGCTTATTTTCAAAGTGTTCAAATCATCCTTACTGTTAAAATTTGGATTATTATTTAAAGTCAGCGCTTAGTAGTAGCATTTGGTTAAATCATCTAAAAGCAGTCAATTTCCTACTTAAGATATTTACAGTCTAAAAAGTCGCTTTACATAGAAGGCGGCAATTTGTTTAAAAATAGTTTATTTTCAAAGTGTTCAAATCAGTCATGCTTTTTTTTTTGCGGCGCTTTTCAGGCCCGCGTCGCATCTCGCGGCGCTTCTCGGGCCTGCGACGCATCCCCGCAGCGCTTCCCGACCCCCGACCCCCCCCCTTTACATAATGCCCGTCAAAAGTTGAAATATTCACTATTTCTTTCTAATTCCATATAGATTCAGTGAACTCATGAGTTTAATTATTGTAACCCGTGGCGCGCGAGTGTTCCGATTTCCAAGATTGAACTTCAGACGAGGAAAATGCCGGGAACCGTTAACTTGGTTTCCCCTCACTGAAATCTTGGCACGATAGAAAGCTATTTAGAAATATTCAGTGTAAATTAGAACGCTGATATGTGACAGATGGATAAAATGGAATAATCTCTCTCTTAAAACTATGTGAAAAATAGCATTCACAGAGTTTCAAAGGTATCTAAAAATATATGTGATAGTGAAGATATAGCAACAAAGAAAATAGTAAAGATTAGAAAAAAGAGCGGTTTCTTTTCAAAAAAATACATTTAGCTATCTCTGAGGGGGGGGCAGAGAAAATAATGGTTGGGGGTGAGGGGTTAATATCTCTGTGACAAGTTTATATTGGGATTGAAAAATAGTGAAAAGAAAAGACTAAACAACATTGGAAGTAATAGATATGTATTTCTATAAGATAGGTAGGAAAATAATGCTCACATTTGCATATCCTGGCTGCACTTGGGTGCCCGAAGGTCCAGGTACTGCGTGTTGGAGGGCTGACGGGTCGACGTCATTAATTTCTTGCGCAGATTGGGCTGCGGCTTGTACAGAAGGACCTGTGACGGTACGGACTTGTGCAGTCGAGCCAGTGATGTCATGGGCTTGCACAGATGGCTGCATTGGGTCAGGCAGCGTGGAGCTGGGGGGTTTCGGCCAACGACCGTATTGAACAACTGTTGCTCTTACAGGGGCTGCCTCACCCTCTCTTGCTTTCTTACTAGGAGGTGGGGCGCATTCTTCACTATTTGCGTTACCCCTAGCTCTCTTTACAGCTGGAGGGACCGAAATACATTCTTCATAATTTGCCTAAAAAGATGAGAAAAAAATTAGTATCAAAATAATTTCCCCCTATATTTTAAAGAAGGAAATTAGTACCCCCTTCTACAGAATTTATTGTCAGACAGAGTTTGTCTAGAAAAGCATTTATCTCAAAGAAGCCCCCTCCTCCACCCTTTTCAGCAAAACAAAAAGTAAAAATTTCGCGAGAAATATATTAGGCTTAGAAATCAAACGTTTTTATTAGACAATTTGTACAAAAAAAATCCTGATAATCAGTAGTCTATAGCCTTAGGATAGAAACCAATGTTTCTATTTTTACCATTTAGGAAAATATTATATGTTCCAGTATATAGGCTTAAAATTAGATAAAAAAAAAAGATCGTTAACCCATCGGCCTATAGACCTAAATTTTGCAAACATAGGTTAAAATGCTATTCAATTTACAAATAATGTGAGCTTCATGCAACTCCTAAAGACTTTTCTTTCTAGCCCTGCATATCAGCATTGCACAGTTTGTTTTCATTTTACAATGATGGCGATAGAGTTGAGGCATTGCCCCCTCCCTCTCCCTTTTAAATAATTTACTTACAACGAAGCTTTTAGAAGCGAGGCATTGCCCCCTCTCCCCCTTTTACATAATGTCCTAAATATATTGTTAGACCTTAATTTGAAAATAATCCATTTCACTTCTCCAAAATAGAGCATCACGTCTGCGCTTAATTATTGCAATTGCCTCAAAGTGTTTTAATTTTGACGGAAGAATAGTTCCTTTGACCTTGCCCGTCGCGTTCGTAAACAAAGAGGGAAGAGGGTGATAGCTAATTTAAAACTTGCATAGCGCAATGTGTAAGAACAGAGCGGCATTTTATTTTAAAATCGATAGAAGTCAGTTTACAATTTAAATCAAAATAAAGAAAATTTAAAATTTAAAGAAACGAAAATTATTTCTATTAACGAGACTGTTGGTTGCAAAACAATGTAGGGGGGCTAGGTGTTGAGGATAAATAGAATAGATTTTACATTTTATATCGGGTATAAATATTGTATTGTGATGTTTGTATTAGAGTGGGGGGGGGAGGATTTACTTGAATATACTGGAGGGTGACCAAGGAAAACAATTTTATTTGAAAATAAAAAATCAGGAATTTAACGAAAAGATAATTATTTCTTTTTGCGAGAATTTGATTGTAAACACAATGGGGGGGGGGGGGTTAGGTTTTAAGGGTAAAAAGAATATATTTTACAATTTCTATCAAGTATAAAGATTGTGTAGTAATGATTGTAATCGAGTGGGGGGGATTTACCTGAATATACTGGAGGGTGACCAAGGAAAATAATTTTATTTGAAAATAAAAAACAGGAATTTAACGAAAAGACAATTATTTCTATTTGCGAGAATTTGCTTGTAAAACAAAGGGGGGGGGTTAGGTTTTGAGGGTAAAAAGAATATATTTTACGTTTTCTATCGAGTATAAAGATTGTACATTGATGTTTGTATTGTATGGGGGGATTTACGTGAATGTGCTGGAGGGTGACCAAGGAAAATAATTTTATTTTGAAAAAACTAAATGTACTTACATTGCAAATTGAAGTTGGCATGGCTTCTAATTCATCAAATGTATCCATTGTTGTTTGAACTATGTCAAAATACTTTCTGATAATTTAATCATATTGCATGCCCGTTATATACGAAATCTCAAGGTCGAATTGTTATGTAAACAAGCCCTCTGATTGGCTGAGAAGGAAACACGTGATCTAACTGTTTCCTGGAAACTCATAATATTCGCTGAGAGCATACAACAACAACATGATCTTGAAGGAAGTGTCATTGACCTGTCCCCATGAGACTCAATAATCTATCAAAGTGAGAAAGTTCCTGTTTTTTCATTCTCACTGACGAAAACCATAAAACATCCATAAAAGTGAGATAGTTCCTGTTTTTTTCATTCTCACCGACAAAAACCATAAAAACATCCATAAATGTGACAAAATTCCTGTTTTTTCAAGTGAGAAAAATTCTGTTTTTCCATTCTCACTGACAAAAACCATAAAACAGACATAAATTACTGTTGACATCCATGAAAAACCTCAAATAAATTGACCAACACACATAACCATCCATAAAAACAACCATCAATGTGAGAAAATTCCTGTTTTTTCATTCTCACTGACAACAAACAGACATAAATTATGTAAAAAAAAGTTGTAGGTGGCAGCAGGGGTGAGGGATCGGAGTAGCACCTTCAAAGAATTTCAAAGAATTAGAATTTCAAAGGGCTAGTGCCATTTTTAATAGTGGAAAGTGATTGGAGGGCAACTACCCCCCCCCCCCCATGCCCATCATTCACCCCAAAACATCCAATCAAAATTTTTAGATAGTCATTTTGTTCAGCGTAGTTCATTTCCAGATAGAAAATATGTTATTGAGGAGGACACTCCCCCACAACCCTCAGGGCAAGGATTTTAAGTTATTCCTTGCGGGCATATGAGGTTTTTATAGAAGGCGTTGTCGTAAAAACTTCAAAAAGGCTCATTCGATTGGAAGTTGAAAGGGCTAGTGTCCTTTTTATTAGTCGAAAGTGATTGGAGAGCAAGTAGCCCTCCTCTGACACCCACACTTTCCCGAAACACATCCAATCAAAATTTTGAGAAAGCCATTTTTTTAGCGTAGTTGATTTCCTTAAAGAAAATATGTTTTTGAGCAAGATATTCCCCCACAGCCCTCAGGGCAAGGGTTTTAAGTTATACCCTGGGGGCATGTAAGGTTTTTATAGAAGGCGTTGTTTTAGAATCTTCAAAAAAGAATCATTCGATTAGAAATTCAAAGGGCTAGTGCCCTTTTTAATAGTCAAGAGTGATTGGAGGGAAACTAACCCCTTTCCCCAACGCCCATCATTCCCCCAAACACATCCAATAAAAATTTTGAGATAGCCATTTTGTTCAGCGTAGTTGATTTCCAAATAGAAATATGTTTTTTAAGAAGATACTCCCCTGCAACCCTCAGGGCAAGGGTTATAAGTTATGCCCTGGGGGCATATAAGGTTTTTATTGAAATCTTTGTCGTAGAAACTTGAAAAAGGGCTCATTAGATTTGAAATTCAAAGGGCTAGTACCTTTTTTAATAGTCGAAAGTGATTAGTGATATTTTTTGTTGTTGTTGCTGTTTAGACCAGGGCACTTCCTATCAAATGAGTTGTCGACGGAACTTAGAACAGGGGTCATTCAATTGAAAATAGAAAGGGCAGATGCCCTTTTTAATATTGCAAAGTGATTGGAGAGCAGCTGATCCTCTTTCTACTCCGACCCTCCCACGCCCCCCCACCTATTTGCCCATTATGCTAAAAAGTTAAATGTTGCCTTAAGATTAAATCAAAATGAATTGTGATAATGCTAATTCCCAATAAGGTATTTCAGCAGTATCCCACGAAAGACTGAGGGTATTATATTCAAACTTTTGGGGCTACTTCTGCTCTTAAAATTTTTACCAAATCAAAATAGCATAAGTGTATCTATGCTATCAAAGAGAGTAAACAGATTTTTTTGCGAATGGTATCAAGTTTTCCATTTCAGGTCAACTAGAGGAAGTATGAAACTGAATTAAACAGTACTATTTGTGTCCAGATTTTTAAAAGGATGTATGTTGTTAGAAATTGCTGAAAATTTTTCTCCAGCATACAAATAGCAGGCCAAACTATAAAGTCTTAAAAAACAAAAAGATTTAAAGTATAATTTTCTTTTTCCCCGAAAGGACTATGTCGATAAAAACGAAAAGAAATTAATTAAAAACAATTTCCACAAAATAAGTTTTTCAAAGAAAAGTAAAGAATTCCATTAAACAAAAAATGAACAAAAATAAAATCAAATAATCTACCAAGCGTGAAAATACCTCAAATCAGCATCGATAAATAAATGAAACTCAAAACAAACAAAAATTATAACAAATAACCGATTCAAACTCAAAACCACAGTTTATAGAATTATCCAGTATGTTTATCACAGATCATTTCTGGTCTTCGTTCTCGGTGCGAACAAAAAGCTCCTCCAACATATTTCTTCACTTATGGATCAGTGTGTTTGCGTCTATCAATGAGAAAGTGGGTTTCCACTTATTTCCGATTGTTTCGCGTCTGACTTGTCTACCCGTGAAAATATCTTACTTCGCTTATGTTTATATCTGCAAAAACGTTCTCCGGAGCACTCGCACCCCGGTCCGGGTTTCTATAATGGGTGAGATAGAGAATGATCATACTGGATAATTATATAAACTGTGCTCAAAACGAACAGAAATTGACATAAGTTGGGCGCAAAACCCATATGCCTTCCCAAGGCCAGTACAAAATTTCCACTTTACTGAAAAATAAAAAATGAATATGCATTGTCAGTTTAATATACATATACTGATATTTAGTAATCAAAATGGTAATATTATTTGATTTATTAAAGTTATAAAAGTAAAAACATTTATATTTTTTTCAGTAAAGGGCAAATTTCATTCTGGCCTTGGGAAGGCATAGGGGTTTTGCGCCCAACTTATGTTAATTTCTGCTAGTTTTGAGTTTGACTCGGTTATTTATTGTAATTTCTGTTCATTTTGGGTTTCATTTATTTATCGATGCTGATTTGTGGTAGTTTCACACTTGGTAGATTATTTGATTTTATTTTTGCTCATTTTTTCGTTTAATTGAGTTCTTTACTTTTCTTTGAAAAACTTATAGTGTGGATTTTTTTTTTTTTTTTTATTAATATGTAGTAAGGTTTGGAATTCTCTTTCAGTGAGCATTCGGGCGGAGGAGCACCTTGGTTTATTTAAGAGAAAAATGAAAAATTTTCTTTTGGGTCTTGGTTCATAGATGATTTTTTTTTATGATTAGAGATTGGTTATAATTTGGTTGTTTATTTATTAATATTTATTTCCATTTTTTTGTTTGTTTGTTCGTTTGTTAAGAGTTTTGTTTGTTAAGTGTTCTTTATATATATATGTGGTCGCTCAGTATTAAGTACTTTTATATCTTTCTTTGGACAGCCACTTGGATTAATGTTATGTGTTATATCATTTTGTAATAAACTGAATTGAATTGAAATTGAATTGAGCTGTTCCTTAGATGTTGATGATATGTCTTTCCAACAATAAGCACGCACGCAGTGTGTTGCATTCTGTTCACCATCCCCTCCGAAGTTTTGGGGAGGGGTTGTTTTCCTCATGGGCATAGTTATTTGACCTTTTGAAAATTTTCAACATAATGTGTATTTAAAAATTCTGATCAAATATTTTTGAAGGTAAGGCATCGAAAAAGGGCATGGGAGGAGGGGGGTGTTTCAACCCCAGGGGCATAGTTATTTGACCTTTGAACTATTTTGAACAAAATGCCTATCTCAAAGCTTTGATCTGAAACATTTTGAGAAAAAGGGCGTGGGGTGAGGGTGGCTGGTTCCCCTTCGATAACTTTTGATTCTTAACAATGGCACTAAAATTTTTGACTTCCAATCGAACGAGCCCCTCCAAAGCTTATACAACCACCCCTCCCACAAAAACCTTATATGTTAACAATCAGAATCTAGCACAATTTACAGTTCTTCCCCTGCTGGCTCTGGGGGTTTTGTCAGTCCATGAGGCGTAATTGTTTTCCCTTTGGACTATTTAGAGCTAAATGGCTATATCAAAATTTTGATGGGGAAAAAGGGCACAGGGAGGAGACTGGCTACCCTCTGATCACTTTAAACTCTTATAAAGGACGCTAAACTTCTTATTTTCAGTAAAATAAGCCCCCTTCAAAGTTAATACGACCACCCCTTCCATAAAGATTTTATATGTTAACAATAACCAACTTGCATAACTTAAAGCCCCTGCTCTGGGGGCTGGGAGGTGCAGGGGCTGCCCAACCCAAAACCATAGGTGTTTGTCCTTTGGATTATTTAGAACAAAATGGCTATTTCAAAATTTGGATCAGAAGCATTTTTGGTGAAAAGGGCATGAGGGGCTGGTTGCCCTGCGATCACTTTTGACTCTTAAAAAGGGAACTAGTACTTCCAATATTTCAAATTGAATAAGCCTCCTCCGAAGCTTATACGACCACCCCTTCCATAAAAGCCTAATAAGCCAGCAATGAGCAGCGTGAATAGCTTACATCCCTTACCCCGGGGGGCTGTGGAGGGGGTCTTTTTAAACTCCGTATTCATAGTTGTTTGACCTTAGGATTATTTCAACAAAATGGATATCTCAAAATTTCGATCGGTAGCATTTTGTGAAAAGAGGGCATGGGGGGCTAAATACCCTCCGATCACTTTTGACTCTTAAAAAGAGCTCTAAAACTTCTTATCTACAATCAAATGACTCCCCTTTGAAGTTCATATTACCTCTTCGGTATGAAGTACCACTGGGAATAAATAAAGAAAGAAAGAAATAATACTAGTAATAAAACATTGAAGCCCTTATGGCTCTTTACTATAGGCAACACTATACTGTTAAATCTGAAATACCAAAACAATACAGAATTGTTAATGAACACAATAGGCATATTGAGTAATCCGGAAGAACATTTCCTTTATCTTTAATGAAACTGTCCGACACAATAAGGCACATTTTGTTTTTCAAGTTCTTTGGCCATTAGATGCAAAAAACTGAGTGCACTTCAAGGTCTTGGCGAATAAAGATTTTGAATAAAAGTCCCTATGAAGCATTTTGTTTACATCAGAACTGAAACTGTTTTCTAAGAAATTTGCCTATTGAAACAACCAAATATGATGAAACTATTTGTAAGTCAATATTTTTTCAGTATATTCGCGCTATAAAAGCAAAGCAGAACTGCTGACTTAAAAGATTGTTTTTTTTTTCTTCCAAAGATCTATTTGGATTATAGGCATGTTGGATTTTGTCCCAATTCCATAATAACGATTCATGAAACACGAGAGTCATTAATTAGAACAATAAGAAGCTTTTTCAAAACTACTAAAACACTTTAGCGTGAAGATCAAGGTGTTGAGGAGGGGGCAACCCCCCTCATACAAGTAATAATTTCTGTTCGTTTTATGTTTTAATATTGCTCCTTACTTTTAGTCGAACAAATATGTTTTTTTTATTTGATTTTTGATCAAAGGGAAGACATCGTTGAAAATTAGGGACTATCCAAATGAAAATCATGTCATGAAATATATCAAGTTTAGTTTTACCCATCAAAAGTTGCGAGCCTGAGAAAATTTGCTGTATTTTCGAAGAAAGGAGGAAACACCCCCTAAAAGTCATATAATTTTAATGAAAATCACATGATCAGATTCAGCGTATCAGAGAACCATATTGTAGAAGTTTCAAGCTCATATGTGCAAAAATGTGGAATTTTGCTTTTTTTTGCCAGAAGAAAGATCACGGGTGCATGTTTATTTGTTTTTTCCAGGGGTGAGCGTATCGACCTTAGGACTTATTGACCTTAGGACTATTTCAACAAAATGGATATCTCAAAATTTCGATCGGTAGCATTCTGGGAAAAGAGGGCATGGGGGGCTAAGTACCCTCCGATCACTCGCGCAAAGATGCAATGCTAGGTAATCGGACTTTTCCTTAGAAACGTTACGGGTGTGTGTGCCTTGTTTACAAGGGATGGCTTTCTTGAGCTGATTGTGGTAAAAAACGGTAGAGGGTTATGGGGGTGTATACTAAACTCCGTTCCTTGATGATCTATTGAGTCTATTGAGTTCAGGCCTCAATAGATTTAAAGTCGGGGGTACCAATTGAATCATTACGTACTAAAACAGTCCTTTTAGAAAAAAAATTGGTTATATAGATGGAAGAGAACCGGGAACAAATTTTATTGACGTACTACCTCCACCCCCTTTTACCCAAGAACCAAAAATATAAGGTTGCAAGAATAATATTTATATGGGTACTTGTATGATATACCCCCTACTGCTCAAGTTGTCCATGCATTGACGCACTGTAAACCGGTTTAAGCTCAGTTGATACGAATACCTGTTAAAATTCAAACTCAAAACGACCAGAAATTACTACTAAAGAATAAATGAAACCCAAAACGAACAGAAATTAAATAAATAATCATAGCGAAAAAACATACAACAAGTAACAATATAAATGAATAAATCGATCTTAAAGCGAGTAATGCTTAGATTGAATATGAAAATCAAGCTTAAAACGAAAACAAATGTTTTGCTATTAAAGTATAAATGAAACATAAAAACGAACAGAAATTAAATAAACAATCAATGCGAACAAACATACAATATATATTAATGTAAATGAATAAATAAATCTTAAAACGAGCGAAAGTTAAAAAGAATATGCAAATCAAGTTTGAATCGAATAAAAATAACTACAAACAAGAGTTTGGGTATCGCCTCACTGCAGAAGCCTAAAACCTACTGCGTTATTGGCGCTTTACTGAAAGCAATTCTTTGAAATGTTTTCACTTTTATAAATTTAAGAAATCAAAAATTAATTAAGATTTTATGGAATAAATATAAGCACATGTATATAAAACTGACAATGCACATTTCTTTTCAGTAAGCTCATTTGAGTTTTTTTCAGTAAAGTAAAAATTATATTCTGGCTTTTAGAAAGCATAGGGGTTTTGAACTCTACTCATATTAATTTATGCTCGTTTTAAGTTTGACTCTAATATTTATTTTAATTTGTGTTCGTTTTTGGTTTCATTTATTTATTGATACTGATTTGGGGTAGTTGTATGCTTCGTAGATTATATGATCGTTTGTACACCAGGTGTTGAAAATATGAATCATACCACAACGAAAAGGGGTTGCAAAGAGAATTAGCCTAACCTCCACTCTCTAAATTGACCATTCCGATTCAAAAATACGAATGACACTTGTTTGTTAGTGATAGAATACTCTGAAACTTGATATTTCATTATATTTTGGTGTTTCATGCAAGAAAATGCATGTTCCACAAAGTTTGAGGTGCAGTTTTCCGCTGAAATAGAAATGCCTAGAAGCCATAGAATGTTTTCATAACAAACTAACACGATTAGTTAGAAAAAATGGCAGAGTTAAAAAAAATTGCAAAACTATATCAGTCTTGAACAGTCTTGGAAAGTATAAACAAAATCAAATTGAATATTAGATATATGATGATATTAATTGTTGAAAGATCCATCAGTTCAAGATTTTTTTTTCACTGTAATTTTTATTTTCATTTTTCAATGCTGTAAGAACTGGAAAATAATAATTTTGTAATATACGAGTAATTCGTTTTCAGTGAAGCACCAATGACGCAGAAGGCTTTAGGTTTTTACATTTAAAGAAGCGGGCAGTATCCAAATTTTGTTGTAGTGAAACTATATTTGCCTTGACCAATCTTGAAAAGAACTAGCAAATGAAACTGAATATTTGATGCATAATGATATTAATTGCTAAAAGCTGATCAGTTAAAAATTTTACTGTAATTTTAATATTTATTTTCAATATTAAGTACAAAAGAAAACATTTGTAATATAATTCGTTTTCAGTAAAGCACCAATGACGCAGTAGGTTTTGGGCTTCTCCAGTGAGACGATACCCAAACTCTTGTTTGTAGTTGTTTTTATTCGATCCAAACTGGATTTCCATATTCTTTTTAAGTTTCACTCGTTTTAAGATTTATTTATTCATTTACATTAATATATATTGTATGTTTGTTCGCATTGATTGTTTATTTAATTTCTGGTCGTTTTAATTTTCATTTATACTTTAATAGCAAAACATTTTTTTTAGTTTTAAGCTTTATTTTCATATTAAATCCAATCATTAATAGATTTAATATCTATTTATTAATTTATATTATTACTTTTTGTATGTTTTTGATATGATTATTTATTTAATTTATGTTTTTTTTGGGTTTCATTTTTTCTTTAATAGTAATTTCTGGTGGTTTAGAGTTTGAATTTTAACAGGTATTATTATAAACTGAGCTTAAGTTTAAAATGGCCTTTACTTTTCTTTGAAAAACTTATTTTTCGGAAAGTTTTTTTTTTAAATTAATTTTTGTTCGTTTTTGATTGCAAAAAGTTTCAAGTTTTTATGGCATGGAGGGGGGGGTACTTACTGTCCAATTATTCTTGACTTTAAAAAACAGATCTAGAACTTTCAATTTAAATCGAATGAGGGTTTTTTCAAAGTCTATACGATTACCTCTTTGATAAAAACCTTATATATGAACAATAGACAGCTTGCATAACTTGTGGACAGCGATTGACAGCAGTGAAGTGATTGAAAAAATAGCTCCAATAAGGGGGTTTAGACCAATTCACTTGCTGACACAAAGGGATCATGACTGTTTGGAATTGACCTTAATAGGATTTTGTGTGCCAAAGCAATTTTGCACCTATCACAGAGTATGTATTTTAACCTTATAGATTTCCTATGTGTTCTTCCAATACAAAACCCCTTCCAATAAGTTATAAACCCCCCTTAATAAGTTATGCCCCAGGGCATAACTTAAAACACCTACCCCCGGGCCCTGGTGGGCTGTGTCGACACTGTAGTTTTTTGTTATCAGAACTTTGAACTATTTTAACAAAATATCTATCACAAAATTTTTATCTGATGTATTTATGGCTTGGAGGAGGGGGGGGGCTATTTAACCTCCAATCTCTTTTGACTCTTAGAAAGTGAACAAGAACTTTCAATTTTCAGTCAAATGAGCCCTCTTGACTTGACTTGACTTGACTTGACTTTTATTTTCAACTAATAATACATCATACTTAACTGGCACTTACAACACATTTTTTGAATAACATTATCAACTAACGTAGAGATGGTAAGAAAGTATGACGTTTTATTAAGCCACTATTGTGACTTGAGCAGCGTCAAACAATCTTTTATAATAAACCAAAACTCATTCACTCTTTCTACTCTTTTCATACCATTCAATACAAATTAACTCAATTTAACTTTTTTTTAACATTTTGTTTTACAACTTAATTACAATTTAACATTAAAGTTTATACGAATGGTATAAACTCTCTAAAGTTTATACGAGCGTCCCTTCCATAAGAAATAATGGGAAGGATTCGGAGAATCCTTAAATTATAACCCTTGCCCTGAGGGCTCTGGGGGAGTTGTCATCCTCAAAGACCTAATTTGCAGAACTTAAAACTACGTTTAATTAAGTGGCTGTCTTAAAATTTTGATTGGATGTGTTTGGGAAAAAGGTGGGCGTGAGAGGGGGTTAGTTGCCCTCAAATCACTTTCGACTATTAAAAAGGGCACTAACCCTTTGAATTTCCAATCGAATGAGCCTTTTTTGAAGTTTCTACGACACCTCCTTCTATAAAAACCTTATATGACCCCAGGGTATAACTTAAAACCCTTGCCTTGAGGATTGTGGGGGAGTGTCCCCTCCCCTGGATCCACCACTGCCTTATACTCTCTGTTTCTTTCCTTGTTAGGGAGGAGAGCAGATGCCTAACATGTGTGTGTTAATACCAAAACATTTTAACTCTCATTCGACCTTCAGGTATAAACAGAATTAGTTCAAAGAAAGGGGTGGGGAAAAAGGGCGTGTGGGGGAGGGGGGGGTTTATTTTCCCTTCGATCAATTTTGACTCTTAAGACCTGGACTAGAACTTACAATTTCCAACAAAATAAGCACTCTCTGAAGTCTATACGAGAATCCATTCATATCCCTGGGCCCTAGGGGGATTTGTTGAAGCCAGAGTTTTGTTACTTAACCTTCCAACTACATTTAACAAAATGGTATTTTTAAGCGATTTTCCTGGGGAAATTTTCCGACGGTTGGTGGAAACTTCTGGGGGAGAGGGAGTTTAAAGACCTCTGTTACTTCTAAATAAACTAAAAATTTTCACTATTTTCGCTTCATTTTCTTAAATTCTGATTTTTGATTCTTATTGATTTCTTTGGACTAATTTACAGCGTATTTGACTACGATTTGACCTTTCAACTATTTTTAACAAAATAGTATTTTTAACCCTTGCATATAAAGCAGCTCTGGGGGGAAAGTAGTAAAAATATTTAAGCTATATAAGATTTATTCATTTATTTATGTTTGCACCGGTTATCTTTTCGTTTGTAAGATAGTCAAGTAATATTTCTGTTCATCCGGGGCTTTGTTTATTCTTTAACAATAATTTCTGGTATTTTTTAGTTTTAACTATAATAGGAATTAGTTTTAGCAGGTACTGAGCTCAATATGGATTTTTACTTTTCTTAGAAAACTAACTTTTATGTAAGGTTTTTTTAAAATTAATAATAATAAAACATTGAAGCCTTATGGCCTTTGCTATACACAGCTTAATTTACATGCCTCTGAAAAATCAAACCTGATTTTTTCACGCAACAATGAATGAATCTTGCTAGGTTATTCCATTTGTTGATGCAGAAAGAACAGCATCATTTTGATTAGACCATTTTTCGGATTTTTTGAGCCACAATAATTTGGCATTTATCGCAAAGTATGTATTTTAACCCTATTTTAAGTATGGCTGTAATTTAGGGGGGGGGGTGCAAAATAGGTTGATCCGATAAACTTGCGTTAGGAGCAAGTTCAATTAACGCAATCTTGCGTTAATTAAGTAAATTACATTACTTTAGACTATGTTAAGGGGGGCACCCCCTCACCGCTCCCTTGGAGCCGCTACTGCCTTACACTCTCCGTTTCTTTCCTTGTTAGGGAGGAGAGCAGATGCCTAATGTGTGTTAATACCAAAACATTCCAACTCTCACTGGGCCTTCAGGTATAAACAGAATTAGTTCAAAGGAAGGGGTGGAGGAGGGGGGGTGCTATTTAATCCCTCTGGATTATTGCGAGTATTTCTGGTCTAGGCTGTTTTTATTAAAGGAAAATCGGGAGATTTGACCATGGGTTATTTGCTTGGGGAAATTTTCCGCCGGTTGGGGACACTTCTGGGAGAGGGGGAGTTTAAAGACCTCTGTTACTTCTAAATAAACTAAAAATTTTCACTATTTTCGCTTCATTTTCTTAAATTCTGATTTTTGATTCTTATTGACTTCTTTGGACTAATTTACGGCGTATTTGACTACGATTTGACCTTTCAACTATTTTTAACAAAATGGTATTTCTTACCCTTGCATATAAAGCAGCTCTGGGGGAAAGTAATAAAAATATTGAAGCTATATAATATTTATTCATTTATCTATGTTTGCACCGGTTATCTTTACGTTTGTAAGATAGTTAATTTTAATTTCTGTTCGTTCGGGATTTTGTTTATTCTTTAACAGTAATTTCTGGTCTTTTTGAGTTTTAACTGCAATAGGAATTAATTTCTGCTGGTCCTGAGTTCAATATGGCTCTTTACTCTTCTTAGAAAACTTATTTTTATGTAAGTTTTTTTTTTAAATTAATAATAATAAAACATTGGAGCCTTATGGCCTTTGCTATAGAAAGCTTAATTTACATGCCTCTGAAAAATCAAACCTGATTTTTTCACGCAACAATGAATGGATCTTGCTAGGTTATTCCATTTGTTGATGCAGAAAGAACAGCGTCATTTTGATTAGACCATGTTTCGGATTTTTTGTGCCACAATAATTTAGCATTTATCGCAAAGTATGTATTTTAACCTTATTTTAAGTATGGCTGTAATTTTTAGTATTTTACAAAAGATTTACTATGTATTCTTCCCATACAAAACTTCACCTTATTAAAGTCTTTGGAGTGGGGGCAGCGTAGTTGGCATAAAGAAGAAAACTTTTGGATGTGTTTGGGGGAATGATGGGAGTGGGGGGGGGAGTTGCCCTCCAAACATTTTCGACTATTAAAAAGGGCACTAGCCCTTTAATTTCCAATCGAATGAGCCTGTTTTGAAGTTTCTACAGCAACGCCTTCTATAAAACCCTTATATGCCCAGAGGGCATAACTTAAAACCCTTGCCCTGAGGGTTGTGGAGAAGTGTCCTCCTCAAAAATATATTTTCTATCTGGAAATCAATTAAGCTGAACAAAATGGCTATCTCAAAATTTTGATTGGAATGTTTTTGGGGGAATGATGGGTGTGGGGGGGACTAGTTGCCCTCCAATCATTTTCGACTAGTGAAAAGGGCACTATCCCTTTAATTTCCAATCTAATGAGCCTGTTTTGAAGTTTCTACGACAACGCCTTCTATAAGAACCTTGTATGCCCCCAGGGCATAACTTAAGACCCTTGCTCTGAGGGTTGTGGGGGAGTATCCTCCTCAAAAATATATTTTCTATCTGGAAATCAACTACGCTGAACAAAATGGCTATCTGAAAATTTTGATTGGATGTGTGTGGGGGGGGCGGGCGGCGAGTGACACTCCCATCACTTTCGACGATTTAAAAGGGCACTAGCTATTCAATTTCCCATCGAATAATCCTGTTTTGAAGTTTCTACGATAACGCCTTCTTTAAAAACCTTATATGCCCCCAGGGCATAACTTACAACCGTTGCCGAGAAGGGTGTGGGGGAGTGTCCTCCTCCAAAATATATTTTTTATTTGGAAATAAACTACGCTGAACACAATGGTTCTCTAAAAATTTTGATTGGATCTGTTTGGGGGAATGATGGGAGGGGGGGGGAGTTGCCCTTCAATCATTTTCGACTATTACAATGGGCACTAGCCCTCTAATTTCCAATCGCATGAGCCTGTTTTGAAGTTTCTACAACAACGCCTTCTATAAAAACCTTATATGCCCCCAGGGCATAACTTAAAACCCTTGCCCTAAGGGTTGTGGGGGGGTTTCCTCCTCAAAAACATATTTTCTATCTGGAAATCAGCTACGCTGAACAGAATGGCTATCTGAAAATATTGATTGGATGTGTTTGGGGAAATGATAGGCGTGGGGGGAGGGGGGGGCTAGTAACACTCCAATTACTTTCGACTATTAAAAAGGGCACTAGCTCTTTAATTTCCATTCGAATGAGCCTGTTTTGAAGTTTCTACGAAAACGCATTCTATAAAAACCTTATATGCCCCCAGGGCATAATTTAAAACACTTGCCCTAAGGATTGTGTGAGTGTCCTCCTCAAAAATAATTTTCCATCTGGAAATCAACTACACTGAACAAAATTACAATCTCAAAATTTTGATTGGGGGTGTTTTGGGGAATGATGGCCGTAAGGGGGGACTAGTCGCCCTCCAATCATTTTCAATTATTTAAAAGGACACTAGAACTGTCAATATCTAACTAACTGAGCCTTTTTGGAAGCTTCTACGACAAAACCTTCTCTAAAAATCTGATATGCCCCCAGAGCATAACTTAAAACCCTTGCCCTGAGGGGTTGTGGCGGAGTGTCCTCCTCAAAAATATATTTTTCCTCCTCAAAAACATATTTTCTATCTTGAAATCAACTACGCTGAACAAAATGGCTATCTATAAATTTTGATTGGTTGTGTTTGGGGAAATGATGGGCGTGGGGGGGGCTAGTTGCCATCCAATCACTCTCGACTGTTAGAAACGTCACTAGCCCGTTGAATTTCCAAACGAATGAGCCTTTTTTGAAGTTTCTGCGACAACGTCTTCTATAAAAACCTTATGTGCCCCCGGGGCATAACTTAAAACCCTTGCCCTGAGGGTTTTGGGGGAGTGTCCTCAAAAACATATTTTCGATCTGGAAGTACACTACACTGAACAAAATGGCTATCTCAAAATTCTGATTGGATGTGTTTGGGGGAATGATGGGTGTGGGGGGGGGGGGCTAGTTGCCACCCAATCACTTTCGTCTATTAAAAAGGGCACTAGAGCTCTCAATTTCCAATCGAATGAGCCCCTTTTGAAGTTTCTACGACGACCCTTTTCATATGAAGTGCCCTGCTTTAAAGGAAAAAATAATAAATAGTACATTGTGCCAACATCGTTCATATATGCGTTCAGGGCATAACTTAAAACCCTTGCCCCGAGGGTTGGGGGAAGTGTCCTCCTCAAAAACATATTCTCTATCTGGAAATCAACTACGCTAAACAAATTGGCTATCTCAAAATTTTGATTGGATGTGTTTGGGAGAATGATGGGCGTGGGGGAGACTAGTTGCCCTCCAATCACTTTCGACTATTAAAAAGGGTACTAGCTTTTTGTATTTCCAATCGAATGAGCCTATAAAAAAATGAGCCTTTTCTATAAAAACCTTATATGCCCCCAGGGTATAACTTAAAACCCTTGCCCTGAGGGTTTTGGGGGAGTTTCCTCCTCAAAAATATATTTTCTATCTGGGAATCAACTACGCTGAACAAAATGGCTACCTAAAAATTTTGATTGAATGTGTTTGGGGAAATGATGGGCGTGGGGGGGGGGGGGGGGGGGCTAGTTACACTCCAATCACTTTTGATTATTAAAAAGGGCACTAGCTCTTTAATTTACAATCGAATGAGCCTGTTTTGAAGTTTATACGACAACGCCTTCTAGAAAAACCTTATATGCCCCAAGGGCATAACTTAAAACTCTTGCCTTGAGGGTTGTGGGGGAGTGTCCTCCTCAAAAACATATTTTCTATCTGGAAATCAACTACGCTGAACAAAACGGCTGTCTCAAAATTTTGATTGGATGTGTTTGGGGGAATGGTGGACGTGGGGGGGGGCTAGTTGCCCTCCAATCATTTTCGACTCTTAAAAATGGCACTAGAACTCTCAATTTCCAATCGAATAAGCCCCCTTTCAAGTTTCTACGACGACCCCTTCCATATGAAGTGCCTCTGGGGGAAAAAATAATAAATAATAAATAATAATAATAAAACATTGGAGCCGTATGGCCTTTACTATAGGCAACGCTACAGCGTTGCCTCTGATCGTAATAATTGTAGCTAACACGTTTCGCATGCAGACCCACTGTACTATAAACTGTACCCCCCACTTCTGTGCAAATACATAGCCCAAATTTGCTTCTAAAGTATTATATTTTTATCATATTTATGTGTATTTTATCAGGGTTAACCTAACTTCACTTCTTGAGCGGCAGGAGGTATAGCCTACAAGTACTTTTATATGTTCTACAAGGTACCCGTGGTTGCTCTAACCAAAGAGAAATGTTGGAAAACAAATTATCCCACTCATCAGAGCTCAATTTAAAAAAAAAAATACCAGGACTGAGACCAAACATACTGAATTTCATGGGGTGCCAGATTTAGCAGTCTGCTATAGAAATTTTAGATGCGTTTGGATCCTAAAATTGGTAAACTGCTACCCCAATTTTGAATCTAAAGAGCACCGGGCCAGGCACCGAAAATTTAATTTTAGTGATAATCAGAGGGGAGGGGTACTGCTACCAGACATCCCTAGTTCTAAATGTCCTGTTTCTGTTACATAAGAACGCTGCAACAAATCAAATTCTCTATAAAAATCTATTTGCCTTAGAAAAAACTAAACTGACGTTAGAAAAAATCAGAAACAGATTAGAAAGATTAGAAATAGCCAAGAATTTAGAAACATAGAAAAATGGATGTGTGCTAAATGTCACAGATAGTGCACTTAAAAACTTAGTACAACTTTGTTTATTCCTAGTGACTCTTCATTGCTATTAAAGCAAATTGATTCAGTTGTTTAAGAAATAGCTGAAACTGAAATTATCCAATGCAAAGACTGATGTAATTGGAAGCCCATATCTGACCCACTAGCCTCAATTACATAATTGCTGCTAAAACAAAACCTTTGTCATAGTGAAGTAATAAACATAATAATTTATGTGAGTTATTTCCCACTTAAAAATTTATTTTCATCAGATCATTTCTGTTATTTTCTTGGAAAACGCACAAGTTTCTTTTTCCTTAATCTATTTTAATTTAATAAGGAAATAAGAAATTGAAGGGCCCGCAATGCAAGAAAAATTATTTTATTATGTTTTTATGACAGAAAAGTTGGTAAAACCTACATCGTTGCTAATCAATTTCTTTTTTTTTAGGTTTTCCTTGCCCTTTTTGCTGTTGCTTTCTGCGCACCAGCAGAAGAGAAAAAGGAAGCCACAGACATTCAAGGAAGTGAATCATTCCTACCAAGCTATGGTTTTGGCTATGGCGCTGGACTTGGCTATGGTTATGGTGGTCTTTATGGGTCTTACGGTGCTGGATTAAACAGAGGCATTTATAGCCCCTTTTACGGTGGTTATGGCTATGGTCGAGGACTTGGCTACTGGTGAACTTTTTAAAACTCTTTGTAATTTCTATTGTTAAAATAAATGTCGATGTCTAAAGTCTACTACTGTTCTTGAAACGAATATCATATACATGCATATGTAATCCAGTAGGAATTCAGAAACTTGGTTTTGACATTGACAGACATAAGAATAAGATAGAAGAAAGTCGCAAGTAAGCTTATTCAAGGTCACAAGTAGTCACAGTCACAAGTTGTCGCAGCTGCAAGTAGTCACACTTGGAGGTAATTGCAGTCACAAGGAGTCATAGTCATAACTAGTCACAATAGCAGCCGCAAATCGTCATAGTCAAATTTGTAGGTAATCAGAGTTGCAGGTAGTCACGGTCACAAGTAGTCGCGATTGCAGTTGCAAGTGATCACAGTCACAGTCTCAGGTAGTCAAAGTCACAAGTAATTATAGTCGCAGTCACAAGTAGCCACAGTTGCAATCCCAAGTAGCCACAGTCGCGAGTATTCGCAGTCAAAGGTAGTCTCAGTCGCAATTAGTCAGAGTCATACTGGATCGCAATCGCAAGTAATCGAAGTCTGAAAAAGCCGCAATTGCAGTCCAAAGCAGTCGCAGCTGCCAGTAGTCACAGTCACCATCGCAAGTACTCCCAATCGCAGTTGCAAGTCGACATAGTCATAGACACAAGTACTGGAGCCCTTCCTTTACAGTCTTCTGATTTACTCATGTCCTTTATCACGTTCCTGGTCTCCTCCAGCCTCTTTTACTCCTTTCTGACTTGTTGTTTTTCTTTCTGACTTTTTTGTCGTTTCCTTCCATCTTCCCTTAGGCTATTTCGACTTTCATTGTCCTTTTTAAGTTCTTTGTCTCCTCTATTCTCTTTTAGTCCCACCCGACTTCTTTTACTGCCTTCCGACTTTTTTACAGGCTACCACCTTGCCCTATTCATTTTCTGAGGTTCCTTTTCTTAAACTATTTAATTTTACAGTTCGATACTCTTGCCCTAAATACTTAGTTTCAAGGTTAATGGAACAAAGAACGGCCTTATTTGAGCACCCCCCAGACTGAAAGGATTTTGGTTTTTCCTAAAATGACCTCCTTGACCTTGGGGTACAGTTTTAATTTTAAATTCGTTCAAAAAAAGTGTCCCATTTTAAGGGCCTACCTCTGGGAAGGCCTATAAGTTTCAGGAGATAAATTATGGATTTTTTCTATTAAAATGTTTATCTCTCAATATTTACCCATCCAATAGCCTAGAGGCTTTATCACAAAGTCAATTTTAACTAGCTTTTTAGTATATTAAATAAAAAAAAAATTCCAAAAAAGAAGTATTTTAAAGAAAAGTAATGGCCATATTAAACTTAAAATCAGAAGAAGTTAGAAACCTATAATAACTCAAACTCAAAACGATCAGAAATTACAATTAAAAAATAAATGAAACCCAAAATAAACAGAAATTAAATAAACAATCATAGAAAAATTATACAACAGGTACTAATATAAATGAATAAATAGATCTTAAAACGAGTAAAGCTTAAATTTAATTTGTAAGTCAAGCTTAACATGAACAAAAATATTTTGCTATTGAAGTATAAATGAAATCCAAAACGAACAGAAATTAAATAAGCAATCATAGCAAACAAACATACAATAAGTACTAATGTAAATGAATAAATAAATCTTAAAACGAGTGAAACTTAAACTGAATATGCAAATCAAGCTTAAAACGGGCAAAAGCCACTACCAACAACAGTATGTGTTTTGCCTCCTTCTCTCAATGTAAAAGTCTAAAACCTGCTGCGTCATTGGCGCTTTACTGAAAACTACATGTGTCTTGAACAGTATTTGTAAGTACAAATAAAATCAAACTGAATGTTAGATATATAATGCTATGAATTGTTGAAAGATCATTAGTTCAAGATTTTATTTCACTGTAATTTTATTTTCATTTTCAAAGCTGTAATAACTGAAAAAGAATGTTTGTAAAATAATTCATTTTAAGTGAAGCACCAAAGACGCAGTAGGCTTTAGACTTTTACAGTTAGGGAAGGGGGCAGTATCCAAAGTCTTATTTGTAGTGAAGCTATATTTGTCTTGAACAGTCTTGGAAAGAAGCTATATTTGATATAAAATGATGGTGATTGCTGAAAGCTCATCAGTTCAAAATTTTATTCTCATGTAACTTGTATGTTTATTTTCAATGTTGTAATATGTACAAAAGGAAATATTTGGAATATAATTCGTTTCTGCTATTATTCTTAATTTAATTTCCGTTAGTTTTGGGTTTCATTTATTCTTTCATTGTAATTTCTGGTCGTTTTGAGTTTGAATTATTATAGATTTCTATTTCTTCTGATCTTAAGATTAATATGGCCTTTACTTTTCTTTAAAAAACGTCTTTTTCTGAAAAGTTTTTTTATTTAATTTCTGTTCGTTTTTTATTGGCAAAGATTTAAGTTTTTCAAGATTCTCAATTTCAACATAATTTTTATTCTAAAATAAATTAACAGTTTTGGAAAGAACTATTAAAACTAACTGAATATTCAATATATAATGATATTAATTGCTCAAGCCTCACCAGCTAAAGATTTTGTTTCACTCAGGGCTGGATCTAAAGCTTAGACACTTCTAGGCCTTTGCCACTCCATTTTTGCAAGATTTTCGGGGAAATCCCCAAAACTCCGGGGATAGTGAGAGTCGCAGGGCCTCGATGCAATTTTCAGCTTAATTTCAATGTTGTAGTAAGTACATAGGAAAATATTTGTAATATTATTCGTTTTAGTAAGGCGCCAATTACGCTGTGGGCCCTATGTTTTTACCGTCAGGGACATGGGTAGCAGCCAAATTCTTGTTTGTAGTGAAAAATATAGATGTCTTGAAGAGTTCTTTTTGGAAAGAGCTAATAAAATTAAACTGAACTCGCATGATTTCGGAATAAATTATTGTTGTTGAAATTTTTTTTTTCGTTTTTTTTGGAGGGGGGGCATGGAGGACGGCAAAGGGTTAGCACCCATGACTTATTATGTATAATTACTTTAGGGGGAGGGAGGATTGTCGGGCAAAACACAACCAAATTTTAATAAGTTGTTCTTTTTTTGGAGTGAAGGGTCGGGCCATGGAGGGCCAGGGATGAATTACCATAATTTTTGGAATAAAATATCGTTAAAAAATGTTGTTTCTTTTTTTTCGGGGGGGGGGGCGTCAGATCATGCAGAGAAGACCAGGAGTCAGTGCACTTTTTAAGAATAAAAAGAGATCCAAGGGCAACTCCCCCCCGTCCCCCAGGCCCCTTTTCCCCAAACCCATCCGATAAAAATATTGAGATAACCATTTTTTTAAATAATTGAAACATCTGATAAGGAAAACTCCGGTGTCGACACAAATCCCCAGGGCCCGGGAAAAGGCGTTGTAAATTATGTTCTGTAGGCATATATGGTTCTTATGAAAGGGATGCTTGTATAAACTTCAGTGAGTGCTTATTTGATTGGAAATTGAAAGTTCTAGTTCACTTTTTGAGATTCAAAAGTGGTCGGAGGGAAGTTGACCTTCTCTACCCACGCCCTTTTCCCCCCAAATGCATCAGATCAAAATTTTGATATAGCCATTTTGTCAAAAATGGTTCAAAGTTCAGATAACAAAAATCAGTCTTGGAAAGAACTATTAAAATTAAACTGAATATTTGATATATTATGATATTAATTGCTCAAAGTTCACCAGCTCAAGATTTTGTTTCACTCGGGGCTAGATTTAAAGCTTAGAGACTTCTAGGCCTTTGTGCTCCGTTTTTGCAAGATTTTCGGGGAAATTCCCAAAACTTTGGGGATGGTGAGAGCCGCAGGGCCTCAATGCAATTTTCAGCTTAATTTCAATGTTGTAGTAAGTACAAAGGAAAATATTTGTAATGTTGTTCATTTTATTAAGGCGCAAATTACGCTGTGGGCCCTATGCTTTTACCGTTAGGGATGCGGGCAGCAGCCAAAGTCTTGGTTGTAGTGAAGAATATAGATGTCGTAAACAGTTTTGGAAAGAGCTAATAAAGTCAAACTGAATTCCCATTATTTTGGAATAAAATATTGTTTTTCGAAAAATATTGTTTTTTTACGTTATTTTTCGGGGAGTTGGGAGGGGCTTGGAGGACGTCTAGGGGTCAGAACCCATGATTTATCATGTATAATTATTTTCAGGGGGGGGTATCGGGCAAAAAACAACTAAATTTTTAATAAGTTTTGCATATTTTGGGAGCGAGAGGTCGGGCCATGGAGGGCCAAGGATGAGTTGCCATAATTTTTGGAATGAAATATTGTTAAAAAAAAATTTTAGGGGGGGGGTCAGATCATGCAGAGAATGCCAGGGGTCAGCTCCCTTAAGTTTTGAAATAAAATATCGTTCATAAGTTTTTTGAGGGGGGATGGGGGTGGGGTCTATCTGATCTTTGAACTATTTTCAAAACCGTTGCACAAGAATCTTAAATGCCCCGGTGCAATAATTACAACACTTTTCCCCGGGATCTGGGGCGTTGTGTCAATCTCGGAGTTTTCGTTATTTTTACTTTAAACTATTTTGAACAAAATGGCTATTTCAATATTATGATCGGAATCAAAAGGAGAAAAAAAGCCTGGGGTGGCCTAGCTGCCCTCAGATCACTTTTGACTTTTAAAAAAGGCGCTAGAAATTCCAATTTACAATCGAATGAGCCCCCTCCGAAGTTTATACTACCATCCCTTCCATGAAAATCTGATATAACCCGGGGGCATAATTTACAACACTTGCCACTGGGTCCTGGGGGGCTGTGTTATCTCTGGAGTTTTGTTATATGATTTTCGGTCTATTTTGAACATAATGGCTATATCGGACGCATTTGGTGAAAAGAGGGTTGGTGAAGGGGGGATAGTACTATCGGATTACTTTTGACTCTTAAATTGACAACTAGAACTTTGAATTTCCAATCATTTGAGTCCCATCCGAAGTTTAAAAGACCACCTCTTCCGTAAAAACTTTATAAGTCCCTTTGGGAAGTTATAACCCTTTGTTCCCCCGTGTTCGATGGGGGCTATGTTGACCCCGAAGTCTTCGCTATCTGATCGTTGGACTATTTCAAAGAAAATGGTTATCTCAAATTGATTGGATGCAATTAAGGAAAAGAGGATATGGGGAGGCGGGGTGGTACATGCCCTCCGATCACTTTTGACTTTTAAAATTGTAATTGTGACTTTCAATATCCAATCAAATGAGCTACCTCTAAAGTTCATACGACCATCCCTTACATAAAATCCTTATATGCCCGGGGACATAACGTAAAACCCTTGCAACTGGGCACTGGGGGGCTGTGTCGACCCGAAAGTTTTTGTTATCTGATTTTTGAACGATTTTCAATAAAATGGCTATCTCAAAATTTTATCGGATGGGTTTTTAGAAAAAGGGGACTGTGGGGGGCTAGTTGAACTCGGATTTTTTTTCCGACTTTTAATTTCCAATCAAATGAATCCTGTCTGAAGTTTATACGAGCAACCCTTCCTTAAGAACCATTTATGCCCTGTTGGCATAGATTATAACACCCACTCCTGGGCCCTGGGGGTTGTATCAGCCCCAGAATTTCTGTTATCTGATCTTTGAACTATTTCAAAATTTTTATCAGATGTATTTGGAGAAAAAAGGGCGTGGAGGGCTATTTGCCCTCCAATCACTTTTGACTCTTAGGAAAGGCACTATAACTTCCAATTTACAATCGAATGAGCCCCTCCGGAGATTACACGAACACCCCTTCCATAAGAAGTGCCTCTGGGCAAAAATAAACATTGGAGCCTTAGGGTCGGTGAGGGGAGGCTACTTGCCATTGGATCATTTTTGACTCTTCCAAAGAGACTGGAAATCTTTATTTCTAATCATTTGAGTCCCCTCAGAAGCTTATACGACCATCTTTTCCATAGAATACTTATATACCCCCGGGGCATAAGTTACAACCCTTTACAACCCTATTTTTACTATTTTTTACAAACTATTTTTTAATAAAATGGACATCTCAAATTTTTTATAGGATGCATTTTGGGAAAAAAGGCCGTGTTGCATATGAAGCCCCCTGGAAAAAAAAACATTGGAGCCGTATGGCCTTTACTATAGGCAACACTACAGCGTTGCCTCTGAAATACCTAACTCTGAGAGGGGCCATATCAAACAGTTCGTGGTAACGAGTAGGAGGAAGCCAATAGATACAGGGCAAAGTATTCCCTGTTGCCAGATAAGAAAGGTACTATTTGATACTTAAAAAGTAGCTTTTTCACGGTAAATCAGGGAACTTGGAAATACTGCAGGGAAAATGCGCATGTACACTGAATACTAACAGTACAATGTTATTGATCCACGAAGGGGACTAGATTTCCGGAAAATTGATTGCACAATCTAAAGGAAATTGTAAGTGTATTGATCCACTAACGGGACAGGATTTCTGAGAAATTGATTTGAATAATTGACGAGGAATTCTAATGTATCATAAGGGGATTAAGAAACGATATGGCTTCTCTACTTTAGTGTCAGAGATAAATTAATATTCTATTTTTAAATATGGCTTCTCTGGTCTTTAGTGTCAGAGATAAATTAATATTCTTTCGAAATCTTAATAGTGTAACTAGGAACACCTTAGATATATTTTCGGAAATTCAAACGAGATCAAGACAGATTGAATATATTTTACGCAGGAAATGGTTTCCTGGGAATTTCAATTGTGACAGCGCAGGGATGCCGAAATAAAGGAACATTCTGAAATTATTTTTAGGGGATTATTTGGGTGAAAACAAATTAATCAACGTTTTAGGGATTTTTTGGGTGAAACAGTTTGAGACATTTTAGAGGATGATTTGGGATGAAACTCTGTGGTCGTTATAATACACAAGTTCCATTTGAACAGTGTTGTAAGGTCCCCTACCCCAACCCCCAAGGACCCTCCCAACTTTTTTGCCCCCCCCCCCTCATTTTTTAAATAATTTTTTTGCGCGCTTGAGACACAGAAGGGCCCCCTCCCACCAAAGTTTTGGGTCCCTCCCCCCAACTTTTTAGGTCCATCCCCCCATTGTTTTACTTTTTTTAAAGTTCTTTTTTAACTTTTTTTATTATTTTTTAAACTTGATATATTTTTCTTCTTTTTTTCAGTTTAGAGTTATAGTTTGGTTATAGTTAAGAGTTTTTGAGTTTTGAGTTTTGGTTTAGTTTTTATCTGAGTTTAGCTTTTTAGTCTTAGCTTAGAGTTTTAGTTAGAGTTAGAGTTTAATTTAATTTTAGTTAAGAGTTTTAGTTTAGAGTAGTAGTTTAGTTTTAGTTAAGAGTTTTAGTTTAGAGTTGTAGTTTAGTTTTAGTTAAGTGTTTTAGTTTAGAGTTTTGGCTTAGAGTCATAGCTTAGAGTTTTATTTAGAGTTATAGTTTAGTTTAGTCTTAGTTAAGAGTTTTAGTTTAGAGTTGTTGTTTAGTTTTAGTTTAGAATTATAGTTTAGTTTTAGTTTAGAGTTGTAGTTTAGTTTTAGTTAAGTGTTTTAGTTTAGAGTTTTAGCTTAGAGTCATATCTTAAAGTTTTAGTTAGAGTTATAGTTTAGTTTAGTTCTAGTTCAGAGTCTAGAGTTTAAAGTTAGAGTCTCAGCACTTAGAGTTTCAATTAGAGTTATATATTATTTTAGTTTTAGTTAAGAGTTTTTTGGATATGTAGTTTACTTATAGCTAAGAGTTCTAGATTAGAGTTTTAGCTTAGAGTCTTAGCTTAGAATTTTTCGTTGCACTTTTAGTTTAGTTTAGTATTAGTCAAGAGTTTTAGTTAGGGTTGTAGCTTAGTTTAGTTTTAGCTAAGAGTTTTAGTTTAGAGTTGTAGTTTAGTTTTAGTTTAGAGTTTTAGTTTAGAGTTTAGAGTTTTAGTTTTGAGTCATAGCTTAGATTTTTAGTTATAATTATAGTCTAGTTTTGTTTTAGTTAAGAGTTTTAACTTAGAGTTGCAGTTTAGTTGTAGTTTAGAGTTTAGAGTTTTAGCTTAGAGTCATATCCTTGAGTATTAGTTAGAGTTATAGTATAGTTTATAGTTTTAGTTTATTGTTTTGGCTTAGAATTTTAGTTGGAGCTATTGTTAAGTTAATTTTAGTTTAGAGTTGTAGTTTAGTTTTAATTTAGAGTTATAGTTTAGAGTTTGGAGTTTTATTTTAGAGTGTTATCTAAGATTTATAGTTAGATTTATAGTTTAGTTTAGTTTTAGTTAAGAGTTTTAGCTTAGAGTTGTTGCTTAATTTTAGGTAAGAGTTTTAGTTTAGAGTTTTAGCATAGAGTCTTAGCTTAGGGTTTTGGTTAGAGTTATAGTTTAGTTTAGTTTTAGTTAAGAATTTTAGTTTAGAGTTATAGTTTAGTTTTAGTTTAGAGCTATAGTTTAGTTTTAGGTAAGAGTTTTAGTTTAGAGGTTAGAGTTTTAGCTTAGGGTCTTATCCTAGGGTCTTAGTTGGAGTTATATTTTAGTTTATTTTTGGTTAAGAGTTTTAGCTTAGGGTTATAGTTTAGTTTGTGTTAAAAGATTTAGTTTAGAGTTTAGAGTTTTTGTCTAGAGTTTTAGCTTAGAGTTTTAGTTAGAGCTATAGTTTAGTTAATTTTAGTTTAGAGTTGTAGTTTAGTTTTAGCTAGAGTGATAGTTTAGTTTAGTGTTAGCTAAGAGTTATAGTTTAGAGTTTAGAGTTTTAGTTTAGAGTCTTAGCTTAGAGTTTTAGTTACAGTTCTAGCTTATCTTAGAGCTTTGGTTTAAAGTTGTTGTTTAGTTTTAGTTGCGGGTTTTAGTTTATGGTTTTAGTTTGGTATAAGCCTTAAGTTTTAATCATAGTTTTAATAGTTAAGGGCTTTTGTGTAGAGTTTAGAGTTTTAGTTTAGAGTCTTTTGTTATTGTTTTATTTTGAGTTCTAGCTTCTTCCAGGTTTATCGGAGAGATTTTATCGGTAATTTATTGCTTTATTTTAGAGTTTAGAGTTTTAGTTTAGACTCATAGCTTATGATTTTCGTTGGTTTTAGATTCGTTAATTTGTAACACAAAGTCAGAACTTTGAGTTTTTAGTTAAATTTTTAGTCTAGTTTTGTGGTAGTTTAGTTTTTGCTTATAGTTTTAGTTTCGAGTTGAAGTTTAGTTATAATTAAGAGATTTAGTTTAGACTTTAGAGGTTTAGCTTAGTCATATCTTAGGTTTTTAGTTAGAGTTATAATTTAGTATAGTTTTAGTTAAGAGTTTTAGCTTAGAGCTGTAGTTTACTTTTAGTTAAGAGTTTTAGTTTAGAGTTATAGTTTAGTTTTAGTTTAGAGTTATAGTTTAGTTTTAGTTTGGAGTTATAGTTTAGTTTTAGGTAAGAGTTTTAGTTTAGAGGTTGGAGCTTTAGCTTTGAGTTCTATGGTAGAGTTTTAGTCAGAGTTATAGTTTAATCTAGTTTTAGTTAATAGTTTTAGCTTAGACTTGTAGTTTAGTTTTAGTTAAGAGTTTAAGTTTAGTGTTTGGAGTTTTAGTTTAGGGTTTTAGCTTAGAGTTTTAGTTAGAGCTATAGTTTAGTTAATTTTAGTTTAGAGATATAGTTATAGTTTAGTCTAGTTTTAGTTAAGAGTTTTAATGTAGAGTTGTAGTGTAGAGTCTTAGTTAAACTTATAGTTTAGTTAAGGTTTAGGTAAGAGATTTAGTTTAGAGTTATAGTTTAGTTTTTGTTGAGATTTTTAATTTAGAGGTTAGAGCTTTAGTTTAGGGTTTTAGCTTAGAGTTTTAGTTAGAGCTAGAGTATTAGTTAGGGCTATAGTTTAGTTAATTTTAGTTTAGAGTTATAGTTTAGTTTTAGTTAAGAGTTTTAGTTTAGAGTCTAGAGTCTTAGCTTAGAGCTGTTAGTTAGAGTTATAGTTTAGTTTAGCGCTTTAATTTAGAATTTTTGTTTAGTTTTAGATAAGGGTTTTAGTTTAGGGTTTTAGTTTGCTATTAGTTTACAGTTTAAGTTAGAGTTATAGTAGTTAAGAGTTTTAGTTTAGAGTTTAGAGTTTTAGTTTAGAGTCTTAGCTTAAAGTTTTAGTTAGTTATAGATTAGTTTAGATTTAGCCTAGAGTCTTAGCTTAGAGTTTTTTGTTGCACTTTTAGTTTAGTTTAGTGTTAATTTAGATTTAGTTAAAAGTTTCAGTTTAGAGTTATAGTTTAGTTTTAGTTAAGAGTTTTAGTTTTAGAGTTTAGAGTTTTAGCTTAGAGTCATATCTTAGAGTTTTAGTTAGAGATATAGTTTAGTTTAGTTTTAGCAAAGAGTTTTATGTTAGAGTTGTAGTTTAGTTTTAGTTCAGAGTTTTAGTTTATGGTTTTAGTTTGGTATTAGCTTACAGTTTCAGTTAGAGTTATAGTAGTTAAGATTTTTAGTTTAGAGTTTAGAGATTTAGTTTAGAGTCCTAGCTAAGACTTTTAGTTAGAGATATAGTTTAGTTTATTTTTAGTTGAGATATTTTGTTTAGAGTTTAGAGTTTTAATATAGAGTTAGAGTTTTAGTTTATAGTCTTAGCTTAGGGTTTTAGTCAGTTATAGATTAGTTTAGTTTTAACCCAGAGTCTTAGCTTAGAGTTTTTCGTTACACTTTTAGTTTAGTTTAGTGTTAGTTTAGTTTTAGTTAAGAGTTTCAGTTTAGAGTTGAAGTTTAGTTTTAGTTAACAGCTTTAGTTTAGAGTTTTAGCTTAGAGTCATATCTTAGAGTTTTAGTTAGAGTTATAGTTTAGTATAGTTTTAGCTAAGAGTTTTAGTTTAGAGTTGTAGTTTAGTTTTAGTTAAGAGTTTTAGTTTAGAGTTTAGATTTTAGTTTAGGGTTTTAGCTTAGAGTTTTAATTAGAGCTATAGATAAGTTAATTTTAGTTTAGAGTTGTAGTTTAGTTTTAGTTTAGAGTTTAAGTTAAGAGTTTTAGTTTTGAGTTATAGCTTAGATTTTTAGATAGAGTTGTAGTTAAGTTTTGTTTTAGTTAAGAATTTTAGCCTACAGTTGCAGTTTACTTGTGGTTAAGAGTTTTACTTTAGAGTTTAGAGTTTTAGCTTAGAGTGATATCTTTGAGTTTTAGTTAGAGTTATAGTTTAGTTTAGTTTTAGTTAAGAGTTTTAGTTTAGAGTTATAGTTTAGTTTTAGGTTAGAGTTAAAGTTTAGTTTTAGGTATGAGTTTTAGTTTAGAGGTTAGAGTTTTAGCTTAGAGTCTTATCGTAGAGTTTTAGTTAGAGTTCTGGTGTAGTTTAGTTTTAGTTAAGAATTTTAGTTTAGAGTTTATAGTTTTAGTTTGGGGTTTTAGCTTAGAGTTTTAGTTAGAGCTATAGTTTAGTTAATTTTAGTTTAGAGTTGTAGTTTAGTTTTAGTTAGAGTTATAGTTTAGTTTAGTGTTAGCTAAGAGTTATAGTTTAGAGTTTAGAGTTTTAGTTTAGAGTCTTAGCTTAGATTTTTAGTTATAGTTATAATAGTTAAGAATTTTAATTTAGAGTTTTTAGTTTTAGTTTAGAGCTCTAGCTTAGAGTTTTATTTAGAGATCCAGTTTAGTTCAGTTTTATCTAAGAGTTTTAGTCTAGAGTTTATTGTTTTAGCTTAGAGATTAGAGTTTTAGTTTAGAGTCTTAGAACATAATTTTCTACGGTTATATTTTCTTTTATATGTAGAACAAAGTCAGAGCTTTTAGTTTTTCGTTACATTTTTAGTTTATTTTTGTGGTAGCTTAGTTTTTTTTTATAGTTTAACTTTAGAGTTGAAGTTTAGTCTTAGTTAACAGCTTTAGTTTTAGACTTTAGATTTTTAGTTTAGAGTCATACCTTAGAGTTTTAGTCAGAGTTATAGTTTAGTACATTTTTAGCTAAGAGTTTTAGTTTAGAGTTGTTAGCTTAGTTTTAGTTAAGAGTTTTAGTTTAGAGTTTAGATTTTAGTTTAGGGTTTAAGCTTAGAGTTTTAATTAGAGCTATAGTTAAGTTAATTTTAGTTTAGAGTTGAAGTTTAGTTTTAGTTTAGAGTTATAGTTTAGAGTTTAGAGTTTTAGTTTAGAGTGTTAGCTTAGGTTTATAGTTAGATTTATAGTTGAGTTTTAGTTTATAGTTATAGTTTAGTTTTTTGTAAGAGTTTTAGTTTAGAGGTTAGATCTTTAGCTTTTCGTCTTATTTTAGAGTTTTAGTTATAGTTATAGTTTATTCTAGGTTTAGTTAAGAGTTTTAATGTATAGCTGTCGTGTAGAGTCTTATTTAGACTTATGGTTTATTTTAGGTTCAGTTAAGAGTTTTAGTTTAGAGTTATAGTTTAGTTTTCGGTTAGATTTTTAGTTTAGAGTTTTAGTTTAGGGTTTTAGCTTAGAGTTTTAGTTAGAGCTAGAGTATTAGTTAGAGATATAGTTTAGTTAATTTTAGTTTAGAGTTATAGTTTAGTTTTAGTTAAGAGTTTTAGTTTAGAATTTAGAGTCTTAGTTTCGAGTCTTAGCTGAGAGCTGTTAGTTAGAGTACTAGTCTAGTTTAGCCCTTCAATTTATAATTTTTATTTAGTTTTAGTTAAGGGTTTTAGTTTAGGGCTTTAGTTTGCTATTAGGTTATTGTTTAAGTTAGACTTATAGTAGTTAAAAGTTTTAGTTTAGAGTTTTAGTTTGGTATTAACTTACAGTCTTAATTAGAGTTATAGTAGTTAAGAGTTTTATTTCAGAGTTTAGAGTTTTAGTTTAGAGTCTTAGCTTAGAGTTTTAGTTAGAGTTTGACAGTTTAGTTTTAGTTAAGAGTTTTTGTTTAGAGTTTAGAGTCTTAGTTTAGGGTTTAGAGTTTTAGCTTGGAGTCTTAGCTTAAAGTTTTAGTTAATTATAGATTAGTTTAGTTTTAGCCTAGAGTATTAGCTTAGAGTTTTTCGTTACACTTTTAGTTTAGCTTAGTGTTAATTTAGTTTAGTTTTAGGTAAGAGTTTTAGTTTTAGAGATTAGAGTTTTAGCTTCGAGTCATATCTTAGAGTTTTAGTTAGAGTTATAGTTTAGTTTAGTTTTAGCAAAGAGTTTTAGTTTAGAGTTGTAGTTTAGTTTTAGTTAAGAGTTTTAGTTTAGAGTTTAGAGTTTTAGTTTATTGTTTTAGCTTAGAGTTTTAGTTAGAGCTATTGTTAAGTTAATTTTAGTTTAGAGTTGTAGTTTAGTTTTAGTTAAGAGTTAATGTTTAGAGTTTAGAGTTTTAGTTTAGAGTCTTAGCTTAGATTTTTAGTTAGAGTTATAGTTTAGTTTAGTTTTAGTTAAGATTTTTAGCTTAGAGTTGTAGTTTAGTTTTAGTTAAGAGTTTTAGTTGAGAGCGTTAGCATAGAGTCTTAGCTTAGAGTTTTGGTTAGAATTATAGTTTAGTTTAGTTTTAGTTAAGAATTTTAGTTTAGAGTTATAGTTTAGTTTTAGTTTAGAATTATAGTTTAGTTTTAGGTAAGAGTTTTAGTTTAGAGGTTAGAGTTTTAGCTTAGGGTCTTATCCTAGAGTTTTAGTTGGAGTTATAGTTTAGTTTATTTTTAGTTAAGAGTTTTAGTTTAGAGCTGTAGTTTAGTTTTAGTTAAAACTTTTAGTTTAGTGTTTAGAGTTTTAGTTTAGAGTTTTAGCTTAGAGTTTTAGTTAGAGCTATACTTTAGTTAATTTTAGTTTAGACTTTCAGTTTAGTTTTAGTTAGAGTTATAGTTTAGTTTAGTTTTAGCTAAGAGTTATAGTTTAGAGTTTAGAGTTTTAGTTTAGAGTCTTAGTTTAGAGTTTGGAGTCTAGAGTTTTAAGTTAGAGTCTTAGCTTAGAGTTTTAGTTACAGTTATAGTTTAGTTTAGAGCTTTGGTTTAGAGGTGTTGTTTATTTTTAGTTAAGAGTTTTAGTTTAGAGTTTTAGTTTGGTATTAGCTTACAGTTTTAGTTAGAGTTATAGTAGTTAAGAATTTTAGTTTAGAGAGTTTTAGTTTAGAGTCGTAGTTTATAGTTTTAGTTAGGGTTATAGTTTAGTTTAGTTTTAGTTAGTTGTATTTGTTTAGAGTTTAGATTTTTAGTTTAGAGATTAGACTTTTAGTTTAGAGTCTTAGCTTAAAGTATTAGTCAGTTAAAGATTAAATTAGTTTTAACCCAGAGTCTTAGCTTAGAGTTGTTCGTTACACTTTTAGTTTAGTTTAGTGTTAGTTTAGTTTTAGTTAAGAGTTTCAGTTGAGAGTTGAAGTTTATTTTTAGTTAACAGCTTGAGTTTAGAGTCTAGAGTTTTAGCTTATAGTCATACCTTATAATTTCATTTAAAGTTATAGTTTAATATAGTTTTAGTTAAGAGTTTTAATTTAGAGTTGTAGTTTAGTTTTAATTTAGAGTTATAGTTTAGAAATTAGAGTTTTAGTTTAGAGTCTTATTTTAGGTTTTTAGTTAGAGTTATAGTTTAGTTTAGTTTTAGGTAAGAGTTTTAGTTTAGATTTGTTGTTTAGTTTTAGTTACGAGTTTAAGTTTAGAGTTTTAGCATAGAATCTTATATTAGAGTTTTAGTTAGAGTTATAGTTTAATTTAGTTTTAGTTAAGAGTTTTAGTTTAGAGTTATAATTTAGTTTTAGTTTATAGTTATAGTTTATTTTTTGGTAAGAGTTTTAATTTAGAGTTTGGAGCTTTAGCTTTGAGTCTTATCGTAGAGTTTTATTTCGAGTTATAATTTACTCTAGTTTTAGTTAAGAGTTTTAATGTAGAGTTGTAGTGCATAGTTTTAGTTAGTCTTACAGTTTAGTGAAGGTTCAGTTAAGAGATTTAGTTTAGATTTATTGCTCAGTTTTAGTTAAGATTTGTAATTTAGAGTTTAGAGTTTTAGTTTAGGGTTTTAGCTTAGAATTTTATCTGGAGCTAGAGTATAAGTAAGGGATATAGTTTGGTTAATATTAGTTTAGAGTTATAGTTTAGTTTTAGTTTAAACTTTTAGTTTAGAGTTTAGAGTCTTAGTTTCGGGTCTTAGCTGAGAGCTTTCAGTTAGAGAAATAGTCTAGCTTAGAGCTTTAATTTAGAATTTTTGTTTAGTTTTAGATAAGGGTTTTAGTTTAGGGTTTTAGTTTGCTATTAGTTTACAGTTTAAGTTAGACTTATAGTAGTTAAGAGTTTTAGTTTAGAGTTTAGTTTTAGTTTGGCATTTGCTTACAGTTTTAGTTAGAGTTATAGTAGTTAAAAGTTTTTGTTTAGAGTTTAGAGTTTTAGTTTAGAGTCTTAGCTTAGAGTTTTAGTTAGAGTTATAGTTTAGTTTAGTTTTAGTTAAGAGTTTTTGTTTAGTGTTTAGAGATTTAGTTTAAAATTTAGAGTTTTAGTTTAGAGTCTTAGCTTGAAGTTCTAGTTAGTTATAGATTAGTTTAGTTTTAGCCTAGAGTCTTAGCTTAGAGTTTTTCGTTACAATTTTAGTTTAGTTTAGTGTTAATTTAGTTTTAGTTAAAAGTTTCAGTTTAGAGTTATAGTTTAATTTTAGTTAAGAGTTTTAGTTTTAGAGTTTAGAGTTTTAGCTTAGAGTCGTATCTTAGAGTTTTAGTTAGGGTTATAGTTTAGTTTACTTTTAGCAAAAAGTTTTAGTTTAGAGTTGTAGTTTAGTTTTAGTTAAGAGTTTTAGTTTAGAGTATAGAGTTTTAGTTTATTGTTTTAGCTTAGAGTTTTAGTTAGAGCTATATTTAAGTTAGTTTTAGTTTATAGTTGTAGTTTAGTTTAATTTCAGAGTTATATTTTAGAGTTCATAGTTTTAGTTTAGAGTCTTACATTAGAGTTATATTTAGAATTATAGTTTAGTTTAGTTTTTGGTAAGATTTTTAGCTTAGATTTGTAGTTTAGTTTTAGTTGCGTGTTTATTTTTAGAGTGTTAGCATAGAGTCTTAGCTTATAATATTGGTTATAGTTATAGTTTAGTTTAATTTTAGCTAAGAATTGTAGTTTAGTTTTAGGTAAGAGTTTTAGTTTAGAGGTCAGAGTCTTAGCTTAGGGTCTTATCGTAGAGTTTTAGTTAGAGTTATAGTCTAGTTTACCTTTAGTTAAGAGTTTTAGTTTAGAGATGTAGTTTAGTTTTAGTTAAGAGTTTTAGTTTAGTGTTTAGAGTTTTAGTTTAGGGTTTTAGCTTAGAGTTTTAGTTAGAGTAATAGTTTAGTTAATTTTAGTTTAGAGTTAAAGCTTAGTTTTAGTTAAGAGTTTTAGTGTATCGTTTAGAGCTTTTGATTAGATTCTTTGCTTAGAGCTGTTAGTAATAGTTGTAGTTTAGTTTAGAGATTTAGTTTAGAATTGCTTTTTAATTTTATATAAAGGTTTTATTTTAGAGTTATTGTTTGTTATTAGTTTACAGTTATACTTAGAGCTATAGCAGTTAAGAGTTTTGGTTTAGAGCCTAGAGTTTTAGAATAGAATCTTAGCCTAGAGTTTTAGTTAGAGTTTTTGTTTAAAATTTTCGTTTTAGTTTAGAGTCTTAGCTTAGATTTTTAGTTAGTTATAGATTAGTTTAGTTTTAGTTAAGAGTTTAGTTAGAGTTATAGTTTAGTTTAGTTTTAGTTAAAAGTTTTAGTTTTGAGTTGTTGTTTAGTTTTAGATTAGAGTTTTACTTTAGAGTTTAGAGTGTTAGTTTGGAGTCTTAGTCTACAGTTTTTGTTAGAGTTATAGTTTAGTTTAGTTTTAGTTTGGAGTCTAGAGTTTTAAGTTAGAGTCTGAGCTTAGAGTTTTAGTTAGAGTTTAGAGTTTTAGTATAGAGTCTTAGCTCAGAGTGTTAGTTATATTTATAGTTTAGTTTTAGTTTAGAGTTGTTGTTTAGTTTTAGTTGAGAGTTTTAGTTTGGTATTAGCTTACAGTTTTAGTTAGAGTTATAGTAGTTAAGAGTTTTAGTTTAGAGTTTAGAGTTTTAGTTTAGAGTCTTAGCTTAGTGTTTTAGTTAGAGTTATAGTTTAGTAACTCCAGTTAGGAGCTTTAGTTTAGATCTCTAGTTTAGTTGCTTAGAGTTTTAGTTAGAGTTATACTTTGGTATAGTTCTAGTTAAGAATTTTAGTGTAGAGGCGTTGTTTAGTTTTAGATAAGAATTTTATTTTGGAGTTTAGAGTTATATTTAGAGTTTTATTTTGTTTTAGTTTTAGTTTAGATTTTAGAGTTTTAGGTTGGAGTGTTAGCTTAGAGTTTTAGTTAAAATTATAGGTAAGTTTAGTTTTAGTTAAGAGTTTTAGTTTAGACTTATAGTTTAGTTTTAGTTAATAGTTTTAGTTTAGAGTTGTAGGTTAGTTTTATTTAATATTTTTAGTTTAGAGTTTAGAGTATTAGCTTAGGATCTTAGCTTAGAGTTTTAGTTAGAGTTATAGTTTAGTTTTGTTTCAGTTAAGAGTTTTAGTTTAGACTTGTAGTTAAGTTTTAGTTAAGAGTTTTAGTTTAGAGTTTTAGTTTAGTGTTTTAGTTAGAGTTATAGTTTAGTTCTAAACTATAGTTTAGTCTTCTATAGTTTAGTCCTCACAGTATATAAACGGCATTTATGTACTGTGAGGAGGCGTGTTTGAATCAATATAGACATTCAATTTTTTTTCTACGCCAGTGAATGGAAGTGTTTATTTAATATATTTCCATTTATATACTGTGAGGAGGTGTGTTTGAATCAATACAGACATTCGGTTTTGTTTATACGCCACTGAATGGAAGTGTTTATTTAATATATTTCCATTTATATACTGTGAGGAGGCGTGTTTGAATGAATATAGACATTCGATTTTGTATGTACGCCAGTGAATGGAAGTGTTTATTTAATATATTTCCATTTATATACTGTTAGGAGGCGTGTTTGAATCAATATAGACATTCGATTCTGTTTATACGCCAGTGAATGGAAGTGTTTATTTAATATGTGAGTTTTGTTTCCTATTTATCTATATTTTTTCTTTTATTGTTGTTTTTTTCTCTCTTTATGTGTTTAGTATGTTTTTTTATGTAAGTTAAGGTTTTTAAAAAGAACATTTTTTTATTTTTTTTTTCTTGTTTTTCCGTTGAGAAAGGCTCCCGGACGTGGGGCCGAAATATTCGGAGTATTTGTGTTTAACTAAGTGTTTATTTTATTGTATTCCCTGCTTTATAAAAATTAAAACCCGTTTTTCTTGCTTAATTTTTCCTAAACTAAACTATAACTCTAACTAAAAGCTCTAAGCTAAGACTCTAAACTAAAACTCTAAACTTTGAACTAAAACTCTTAACTAAAACTAAACTATAACTCAAAACTAAAATTAACTAAACTATATCTCTAACTAAAGCTCTAAGCTAAAATCCTAAGCTTTAACTCCAAACTCTAAACTAAAACTCTTAACTAAAACTAAACCACAACTCTAAACCAAAAATGTTAACTAAAACTAAACTAAACTATAACTCTAACTAAATCTCTACGGTGTAGATAATTTCGGAGAACACACTGCCTTTCCATGACGATAAAATAAAAGTTCAAAATAGGGATAAAATCCTTTTTAATAGACAGTGTATAATAAATTTCACAAAAAAATACCAGATATTTCGGTCACATATACAGTGAACGTCATCAGTAGTAAAACATGTAACTACTGATGAACTACAAAACATGTAACTACACAGTAAACTACTGATGACGGTCACTGTATATGTGACCGAAATATCTGGTATTTTTTGTGAAATTTATTATACACTGTCTATTAATAAGGATTTTATCCCTATTATGAACTTTTTTTTATCATTATAAACTCTACGATAAGACCTCTAAACTAAAACTCTTACCTATAACTAAACTATAACTCCAAACTAAAACTAAACTATAACTATAAACTAAAACTCTTAACTAAAACTAAACTAAACTATAACTCTAACCAAAAATCTAATCTAAGACTCTATGCTAAAACTCTAAACAAAAACTCTTAACTAAACTAAAACTCTAAGCTAAAACTCTTAACTAAAATTAAACTAAACTCTAACTTTAACTAAAAATCTAAGCTAAGACCCTAAACTAAAACTCTAAACTATAACTCTTAACTAAAACTAAATTACAACTCTAAACTAAAATTAACTTAACTATAGCTCTAATTAAAACTATAAGCTAAAACCCTAAACTAAAACTCTAAACTCTAAACTAAGACTCTTAACTAAAACTAAACTACAACTCTAAATTGAAGCTCTTAGCTAAAACTAAACTAACACTAAACTCAACTTAAGGTTCAACAGAAAAATCTAAGCTAATACTATGGTTTAAATCTAAACTAATCTATAATTGACTAAAACTTTGATATAAGACTTTAAACTATAATTCTAAACTCTAAACTAAGTCGCTAAACTCTAAACAAAAACTCTTAACTAAGACTAAACTAAAATATAACTCTAACTAAAACTATAACCTAAGATTCCAAACTGAAACTCTAAACTCTAAACTAAAACTCTTAACTACTCTAACTCTAACTAAAACTGTAAGCTAATACCAAACTAAAACTCTAAACTAAAACCCTTAACTAAAACTAAATAAAAATTCTAAATTAAAGCGCTAAATAGACTATTACTCTAACTAACAGCTCTAAGCTAAGACTCTAAACTAAAACTCTAAATTCTAAACTAAAAGTCTTAACTAAAACTAAACTATAACTCTAAACTAAAATTAACTAAACTATAGCTCTAACTAATACTCTAGCTCTAACTAAAACTCTAAGCTAAAACCCTAAACTAAAGCTCTAAACTCTAAACTAAAGCTCTTAACAAAAACTAAACTACAACTCTAAAAT
>NC_142807.1:12698657-12826157 GCF_049724085.1 Artemia sp. Qi Xiang Cuo
TACTCGCTTTAAGATCTATTCATTCATTTATATTACTACTTGTTGTATGTTTTTTGCTATGATTGTTTATTTAATTTCTGTTCGTTTTGGGTTTCACTTATTCTTTAATAGTAATTTCTGGTCGTTTTGAGTTTGAATTTTAACAGGCATTTGTATCTGCTTAGCTTAAGTTTAAAATGGTCTTTACTTTTCTTTGAAAAAATTATTTTTCGGAAAGTTTTTTTTTTTAATTAATTTTTGTTCGTTTTTGATTGAAAAAAGTTTCAAGTTTTTATGGCATGGGGGGGGGTGCTTACTGTCTTTTCAAAACGGATATATTCTTGACTTTAAAAAACGGATATAGAACTTTCAATTTAAATCGAATGAGGCTTTTTTCAAAGTCTATACGATTACCTCTTTGATAAAAACCTTATATATGAACAATAGACAGCTTGCATAACTTGTGGACAGCGATTGACAGCAATGAATGGATTTAAAAAATAGCTCCAATAAGGGGGTTTAGACAGCTTCACTTGCTGACAAAAAGGGATCACGACTGTTTGGAATTGACCTTAATAGGATTTTGTGTGCCAAAGCATTTTTGTATCTGTCACAGATTAAACATTTTAACCTTATAATTGGATAATTATAATAGATTTCCTATGTGTTCTTCCCATACAAAACCCCTTCCCATAAGTTATAAACCCCCCTTAATAAGTTGTGCCACAGGGCATAACTTACAACGCCTACCCCTGGGCCCTGGGGGGCTGTGTCGACAGCGGAGGTTTTTTTGTTATCAGAACTTTGAACTATGTTTACAAAATGTCCATCTCGAAATTTATACCTAATGTATTCAAGGCGTAGAGGAGATAGAGGGTCAAGTTGTCCTTCAGTTTATTTTGACTCATAATAAGTGAACAAAAACTTTCAATTTTTAACCAAATAAGCACTCTCTAAATTTTTTACGACCATCACTTCCATAAGTAACACCATTAAGGATTCGTAGAATCCTTGAATTACAACCCTTGCCCTGTGGGCTTTGGGGAAGTTGTAATCCTCAAAGACCTAATTTCCAGAACTTAAAACTACGTTTAATAAAATGGCTGTCTTAAAATTTTGATTGGATGTGTTTGGGGAAAAGGTGGGCGTGAGAGGGGGCCCTCAAATCACTTTCGACTATTAGAAAGGGCACTAGACCTCGGAATTTCCAATCGAATGAGCCTATTTTGAAGTTTCTACGACACCGCCTTCTACAAAAACCTTATATGCCCCCAGGGCATAATTTAAAACCCTTGCCCTGAGGGTTATGGGGGATTTTCCTCCTCAAAAACATATTTTCTATCTGGAAATCAACTACGCTGAACAAAATGGCTATCTCAAAATTTTTATCTAATGCATTTAGGGTGTGGAGGAGGGAGAGGGGCTAGTTGCCCTTAAATCTCTTTTGACTCTTAAAAAATGAACAAGAACTTTCAATTTTTAATCAAATGAGCCCTCTCTAAAGTTTATACGAGCATCCCTTCCATAAGAAATAATATCAAGTATTCGGAGAATCCTTAAGTTGCAACCCTTGCCCTGATGGCTTTGGGGGATTTGCAATCCTAAAAGACATAATTTCCAGAACTTAAAACTACGTTTACTAAAAGGACAGTCTTAAAATTTTGATTGGATGGGTTTTGGGAAAAGGTGGGCATGATAGGGGGATTTGTTGTCCTCAAATCACTTTCGACTCTTACAAAGGGCACTAGCCCTCAGAATTTCCAATCGAATGAGCCTTTTTTGTAGTTTCTACGACAACGCCTTCTACAAAAACCTTATTTGCCCCCAGGGCATAATCCTTGCCCTGAGGGTTATGGGGGATCGTCCTCCTCAAAAACATATTTTCTATCTGGAAATCAACTACGCTGAACAAAATGGCTATCTCAAAATTTTTATCTAATGCATTTAGGGTGTGGAGGAGGGAGAGGGGCTAGTTGCCCTTAAATCTCTTTTGACTCTTAAAAATTGAACAAGAACTTTCAATTTTTAATAAAATGAGCCCTCTCTAAAGTTTATACGAGCATCCCTTCCATAAGAAATAATATGAAGGATTCGGAGAATCCTTAAATTACAACCCTTGCCCTGAGGGCTTTGGGGTAGTTGTAATCCTCAAATACCTAATTTCCAGAACTTAAAACTACGTTTAATAAAATGGCTGTCTTAAAATTTTGATTGGATGTGTTTGGGGAAATGGTGGGCGTGAGAGGGGGGTTAGTTGCCCTCAAATCACTTTCGACTATTACAAAGGGCACTAGCCTTCGGAATTTCCAATCGAATGAGCCTTTTTTGAAGTTTCTACGACACCGCCTTCTATAAAAACCTTATATGCCCCCAGGGCATAATTTAAAACCCTTGCCCTGAGGGTTGTGGGCGATTGTCCCCCTCAAAAACATATTTTCTATCTGGAAATCAACTATGCTGAACAATATGGCTATCTCAAAATTTTGATTGGATTTGTTTGGGGGAATGATGGGCGTGGGGGGGGGGGGGGCTAGTTGCGCTCCAATCACTTTTGACTATTAAAAAGGGCACTAGCTCTTTGAATTTCCAATCGAATGTGCCTGTTTTGAAGTTTCTACGACAATGCCTTCTATAAAAACCTTATATGCCCCCAGAGCATAACTTAAAACCCTTGCCCTGAGGGTTCTGGGGGAGTTTCCTCCTCAAGAATATATTTTCTATCTGAAAATCAACTACGCTGAACAGAAATGGCTATCTCAACATTTTGATTGGATGTGTTTTGGGGAATGATGGGCATAGGGGGGGGGGGGCTAGTTGCCCTCCAAATACTTTTTAATGTTAAAAAGGGCACTAGCCCTTTGAATTTCCAATCGAATGAGCTTTTTCTAAGTTTCTATGACAACGCCTTCTATAAAAACCTTATATGCCCCCAGGGCATAACTTAAAACCCTTTCCCTGAGGGGTGTGGGGGATTGTCCTCCTAAAAAACATGTTTTCTATCTGAAAATCAACTACGCTGAACAAAATGGCTATATCAAAATTTTGATTGGATGTGTTTGGGGAAATGATGGGCGTGGGAGGGGGGGGGGGCTAGTTGCACTCCAATCGCTTTTGACTATTAAAAAGGGCCCAACCCTTATAATTTCGAATCGAATGAGCTTGTTTTGAAGTTTATACGACAACGCCTTCTATAAAAAAACTTATATGCCCCCAGGGCATAACTTAAAACCCTTGCCCTGAGGGTTGTGGAAGAGTGTCCTTCTCAAAAATATATTTTCTATCTGGAAATCAACTACGCTGAACAAAATGGCTATCTGAAAATTTTGTTTGGATGTGTTTGGGGACATGATGGGTGTGGGGGGGGGGAGTTGGCTAGTGACACTCCAATAACGATTGACTAGTAAACCCGGCCAAGTCACTTTAATTTCGCGACGAGTGATCAGGTTTTGGAGTTTCAACATAGATGATTTCTGTAAAAACCATATATGCCCCCAGAGCCTAACTCGAAATCATTGCCCGAAGATTGTGGGGAGAATATTATTCTCAAAATTATATTTTCTATTTGGAAATCAACTACGCTGAACTAAATGGCTATCTCAAAATTTTGATTGGATGTGTTTGGGGGAAGGATGGGCGTGGGGGGGGGCTAGTTGCCCTCCAATCATTTTCGAAAATTAAAAAGGGCCATATCCAATTAAATTAAAAACGAATGAAACTGTTTTGAATTTTCTACTACAACGCATTCAATAGGAGCCTTACATGCCCCCAGGGCATAACTCACAACCCTTGCCCTGAAGGCTGTGGGGGAGTGTCCTCCTCAAAAATATAATTTCTATGTGGAAATCAACTAGTTTCAACAAAATGGCTATCTCAAAATATTGATTGGATGCGTTTGGAGAATTGATGGGCTTGGGGGGGGGGGGCTAGTTACACTCCAATCACTTTAGACTATTAAAAAGGGCACAAGCCCTTTAATTTCCAATCGAATGAGCATGTTTTGAAGTTGCTACTACAACGCCTTCTATAAAAACCTTATATGCCCCCAGGGCATAACTTAAAACCCTTGCCCTGAGGGTTGTTGGGGAGTGTCCTCCTCAAAAATATATTTTCTATTTGGAAATCAACTACGCTGAACAAAATGGCTATCTCAAAATTTTGATTGGATGTGTTTGGGGGAAGGATGGGCGGGGGGGGCTAGTTGCCGTCCAATCATTTTCGTCTATTAAAAAGGGCACTAGCCCTTTAATTTCCAATCAAATGAGCCTGTTTGGAAGTTTCTACGACAACGTCTTCTATAAAAACCTTATCTGTCCCCAGGCCATAACTTAAAACCCGTCCCCTGAGGGTAGTGGGGGAGTATCCTCCTCAAAAATATATTTTCTATCTGGAAATCAACTACGCCGAACAAAATGGCTATCTAAAAATTTTGATAGGATGTGTTTGGGGAAATGATGGGCGTGGGGGGGGGAGGGGGGCTAGTTACACTCCAATCACTTTCGACTATTAAAAAGGGCACTAGCTCTTTAATTTCCAATCGAATGAGCCTGTTTTGAAGTTTCTACGACAATGCGTTCTATAAAACCCTTATATGCCCCCAGGGCATAACTTAAAACCCTTGCCCTGAGGGTTGTGGGGGAGTATCCTCCTCAAAAATATATTTTCTATCTGGATATCAACTAGGCTGAACAACATGGCTATCTCAAAATTTGGTTTGGATATGTTTGGGGGAATGATGGGCGTGACGGGGGGGCTAGTTGCCGTCCAATCATTTTTGACTATTAAAAAGGGCACTAGAACTCTCGATTTCCAATCGAATGAGCCCCCGTTGAACCTTCTACGACTCCTTTCATATGAAATGCCTCTGGAAAAAAAAATAATAAATAATAAAACATTGGAGCCGTATGGCCGTTACTATAGGCAACGCTACAGCGTTGCCTCTGATTATTATTTATTTATTTATTTATTTTCCCAGAGGCACTTCATACGGAAGGGGTTGTCGTAGAAACTTCAAAGGGGGCTCATTCAATTGGAAATCGAGAGTTCTAGTGCCCTTTTTAATAATCGAAAGTGATTGGAGTGTAACTAGCCCCCTCCCCCCCCCCCCACACCCATCATTCCCCAAAACACATCCAATCAAAATTTTCAGATAGCCATTTTGTTCAACGTAGTTGATTTACAGATAGAAAATATGTTTTTGAGGAAGACACTCCCCACAACCCTCAGGGGAAGGGTTTTAAGTTATACCCTGGGGGCATACAAGGTTTTTATAGAAGGCGTTGTCGTAGAAATTTCAAGAAAAGCTCATTCGATTGAAAATTCGAAAAGCTAGTGCCCTTTTTAATAGTCGAAAGTGATTGGAGGGCAACTAGCCCCCCGCCCATCATACCCCCAAACACATCTCATCTAAATTTTGAGATAGCCATTTTGTTCAGCGTAGTTGATTTCAAGATAGAAAATATATTTTTGAGGAGGAAACTCCCCCACATCCCTTGCCGCAAGGGTTTTAAGTTATGCCCTGGGGGCATATAAGGTTTTTATAGAAGGCGTTGTCATAGAAACTTCAAAACAGGCTCATTCGAATGGAAATTAAAGGGCTAGTGTCCTTATTAATATTCGAAAGTGATTGAAGTGCAACTAGCCCCCCCCCCCCACGCCCATCATTTCCCCAAACACATTCAATAAAAATTTTGAGATAGCCATTTTGTTCAGCGTAGTTGATTTCCAGATAGAAAATATATTTTTGAGGAGGACACTCCTCAACAACCCTCAGATCAAGGGTTTTAAGTTATGCCCTGGGGGCATATAAGGTTTTTATAGAAGGCGCTGTCGTAGAAACTTCAAAACAGGCTCATTCGATTGGAAATTAAAGGGCTAGTGCCCTTTTTGATAGTCGAAAGTGATTGGAGTGCAACTAACCCCCTCGCCCTCCCGACGCCCATCATTTCCCCAAACACATCCAATCAAAATTTTGATATAGCCATTTTGTTCAGCGTAGTTGATTTCCAGATAGAAAATATGTTTTTGAAGAGGATACTCCCCCACAACCTTCAGGGCAAGGGTTTTAAGATATGACCTGGGGGCATATAAGGTTTTTATAGAAGGTGTTGTCGTAGAAACTTCAAAAAAGGCTAATTCGATTGGAAATTCAAAGAGATAGTGCCCTTTTTAATACTCGAAAGTGATTGGAGGGTAACTAGCCCCCCCCACGCCCATCATTCCCCCAAACACATCCAATCAAAATTTTGAGATAGCCATTTCGTTCAGCATAGGTTATTTCCAGATAGAAAATATATTTTTGAGGAGCACACTCCCCCACAACCCTCAGGGCAAGGGTTTTAAGTTATGCCCTGGGGGCATATAAGGTTTTTATAGAAGGCTTTGTCGTGGAAACTTTCAAACAGGCTCATTCGATTGGAAATTCAAAGGGCTAGTGCCCTTATTAATAGTCGAAAGTGACTGGAGTGCAACTAGCCCCCCCCCCCTCCCCCACGCCGATCATTTCCCCAAACACATACAATCAAAATTTTGAGATAGCCATTTTGTTCAGCGTAGTTGATTTCCAGATAGAAAATATGTTTTTGAAGAAGACACTCCCCCACAACCTTCAGGGCAAGGGTTTTAAGATATGACCTGGGGGCATATAAGGTTTTTATAGAAGGTGTTGTCGTAGAAACTTTAAAAAAGGCTCATTCGATTGGAAATTCAAAGGGATAGTGCCCTTTTTAATACTCGAAAGTGATTGGAGGGCAACTAGCCCCCCCCACGCCCATCATTCCCCCAAAAACATCCAATAAAAATTTTGAGATAGCCATTTCGTTCAGCATAGGTGATTTCCAGATAGAAAATATATTTTTGAGGATGACACTTCCCCAAAACCCTCAGGGCAAGGGTTTTAAGTTATGCCCTGAGGGCATATAAGGTTTTTATAGAAGGAGGTGTCGTAGAAACTTCAAAAAAGGCTCATTCAATTGGAAATGCAAAGGGCTAGTGCCCTTTTTAGAATTCGAGAGTGATTGTAGGCCAAACTAGCGCCCCTCTCACGCCCAACTTTTCCCACACTGCCTCCAACTAAAGTTTTGAGACAGACATTTTATTCAACGTAATTTTTTGTTCTGGAAATTAGGGCTTGGGGGATGATAACCGCCCCACAGTCCTCAGGGCAAGAGTTATAATTTAAGGATTCCCCGAATCCTTCCCATTATTTTTTATGGAAGGGATGCTCGTATAAACTTTGGAGAGGTCTCATTGGACTGAAAATTGAAAGTTCTTGTTCACTTTTGAAGAGTCAAAAGAGATTGGAGGGTGAATAGCCCCCCCCCCGCCCTCCTCCACGCCCTAAATGCATCAGATAAAAATTTTGAGATAGACATTTTGTTAAAATAGTTCAAAGTTCTGCTAACAAAAACTCCGGTGTCGACACAGCCCACCAGGGCCGGGGGTAGGCATTGTAAGTTATGCCATGGGGCATAACTTATTAAAGGGGGTTTATAACTTATGGGAAGGGGTTTTGTATGGGAAGAACACATAGGAAATCTATTATAATTATCCAATTATAAGGTTAAAATACATACTCTGAGATAGATGTAAAATTGCTCTGGCACACAAAATCCTATTAAGGTCAATTCCAAATAGTCGTGATCCCTTTGTGTCAGCAAGTGAAATGGTCTAAATCCCCTTATTGGAGCTATTTTTCCAATCCATTCATTCTTGTCAATCGCTGTCCACAAGTTATGCAATCTGTCTATTGTTCATATATAAGGTTTTTATCAAAGAGGTAATCGTATACACTTTGAAAACAGCCTCATTCGATTTAAATTGAAAGTTCTAGATCCGTTTTTTAAAGTCAAGAATAATCGGACAGTAAGCACCCCCCCCCATGCAAAAAAAACTTTAAAATTTTTTCAAACAAAAGCTAAAAAAAATTAATTAAAAAAAATTTCCTAAAAAGATTTTTTTAAAATAAATTTATAGGACTTTTTAAAATTACGACCAGGAGAAGATATTACATGTAAAATTAAAAAAAAAACACGACCAGAAATAACTATTAAAGAATAAATGAAACCCCAAACGAACAGAAATTAAATAAACAATCATAGCAAAGAACATACAAGAAGTAATAGTATAAATGAATAAATAGATCTTAAAGCGAGTAATGCTTAGATTGAATATGAAAATCAAGCTTAAAACAAAAACAAATATTCTGCTATTAAAGTATAAATGAAACTTAAAACGAACAGAAATTAAATAACAATCGATGCGAACAAACATACAATATATATTTATGTAAATGAATAAATAAATTTTAAAACGATTGAAACTTAAATTGAATATGCAAATCAAGTTTGAATCGAATAAAAATAACTACAATCAAGAGTTTGGGTATCGCCTCACTGCAGAAGCCTAGAACCTACTGCGTCATTGGCGCTTTACTGAAAACGAATTATATTACAAATGTTTTATTTTGTACTTAATATTGAAAATAAATATTAAAATTACAGTAAAATTTTGAACTGATGAGCTTTTAGCAATTAATATCATTATGCATCAAATATTCAGTTTAATTTATTACTTCTTTTCAAGATTAGTCAAGACAAATATAGCTTCACTACAAACAAAATTTGGATACTGCCCCCTTCTTTAACTGTAAAAACCTAAAGCCTTCTGCGTCATTGGTGCTTCACTGAAAACGAATTAGTAGAAATGACCCTATTGATCGTGACGGGACTCCTTATATGGGCATATAGTCCCTAGGGAGAACACGTGGTTAATCAAAGTGCGTCCATGACCTCTTTTTCCAAGGTCGATTTTATTGTTGTTGTTGTTGTTTTGGCCAAGTGCACGCTCGGGGCGAATGTTAAGATCCAGGAATAAGAAACAGGATCACATGTTTCTAACAGATGATGTCATGATTGATTGATTTGTCACGAAAGGGGAATTAATTTGTTGTTTCTAAGGGGAATTATTGATCCACGAAAGGGGAATTAATTTATTGTTTCCAAGGAGAATTGTTTCCGGGACGGAGTTTATTAATATCTTTGGAGTTCGACCAGGAGAATTGTTTCCGGAGCGAAGTCTATTAATGTATGACAGGTGATGTCAAGGTTAATTGTTTCCGGGCGAATATTTTGATCTTAGAGATGAAGAGATTAACGCGGGAAAGGGTTTACCAGTAATTTCAAATGTGACAGCGCAGGGATGCCAAAAACAAAAGGAACACGCTGAAATTACGTTTAGGGGTTATTTGAGCGAAACCGTTTTAGACATTTTAGGGAATTATTTCGGTGAAACAGTTAGAGACATTTTAAAAGACGATTTTAGAAGATGTTTTAGAAGAGGTTTTGAGTGTGGTCGTTATAATACACAAGTTCCATTTGAACAGTGTCGTGAGGTCCCCTACCCCAACCCCAAAGGGCTCCGATCCCTCTACCACAACCCCGAAGGAAGCCCCCGGCCCCCAAAGGTTTCCCCGGGCTCTCGAAGGGTCCCCCGGGCCCCCCAAAGGGCCCCCCGGTGCCCCAAAGGACCACCCGACCCCCCAAGGGCCCCGGACCCCCAAAGGTCCTCCCGGGTCCCCAAAGGACCACCCGGCCCCCAAAGGTCCCCCAGACCCCCTAATGCCCCCCCCGGACCCCCGAAGAGTCCCCTCCCCATTTTTTAATACTTTTTTAAGGCTTTATTATATCTTTTCAGAACAAGTTATTTTCTTAATGTCCCTTCTAAACCCATTTTACAAGTTGAAGTTCCCATCCTTCTCATTCACAACTTTACTTTACAGTTTTTTGGATACCTCAACACCAAGAAATACTTTTCAAAAGACATTTCAGAGCAAGTTACTTTCTTAATGTCCATCCTAAACCCATTTTACAAGTTGAAGCATCCATCCTTTTCACCCACAACTTTACTATACAGCCTTTTTGGATACCTCAACACCAAGAAATACTTTTCAAAGACCATTTCAGAACAAGTTCTTTTCATAATGTCCATCCTAAAACCATTTTACAAGTTGAATCATCCATCCTTTTCACCCATAACATTACATTATAGCTTTTTGGATACCTCAACACCGAGCAATACTTTTCAAAAGGCATTTCAGAGCAACTTCCTTTCATAATGTCCATTCTAAACCCATTTTACAAGTTGAAGAATCTATCCTTTTCACCCACAACATTACATTACAGCTTTTTGGATAACTCATCACCAAGCAATACTTTTCAAAAGTCATTTCAGAGCAAGTTCTTTACGTAATGTCCTTCCTAAACCAATTTTACAAGTTGAAGTAGTCATCTTTTCCCCCGTCAACTTTACTTTACAGCTTTTTGGATACCCCAACACCAAGAAATACCTTTCAAAAGGCATTTCAGAGCAATTTCCTTTCTTAATGTCCCTTCTAAACCCATTTTCCAACTTGAAGCATCCATCCTTTTCACCCACAACTTTACTTTACAGCTTTTTGGATACCTCAACACCAAGCAATACTTTTCAAAGGCTTTTCAGAACAAGTTCTTTACGTAATGTACTTCCTAAACCAATTTTACAAGTTGAAGTAGTCATCTTTTCCTCCACAACTTTACTATAAGGCTTTTCGAATACCCCAACATCAAGCAATACCTTTCAAAAGGCTTTATTATATCTTTTCAGAACAAATTCTTGATGTAATTTTCTTCCTAAACCCATTTAGAAGTTGAAGTACTTATCTTTTTCCCCACAACTTTACTTTACGACTTTTTTGCACAGCCAAACATCAAGCAATACTTTCCAAAGGCTTTATTATATCTTTTCAGAACAAGTTTTTTCTTAATGTCCTTCTTAAACCATTTTTACAAGTTGAAGTAGTTATCTTCTTCACCACAACTTTACTTTACGACTTTTTGCACACCCCAAGATCAAGCAATACTTTTCAAAAGGCTTTATTATATCTTTTCAGAACAAGTTCCTTTCTTAATATCCTTCTTAAACCAATTTTACAAATTCTAAATTTTTTCATAGGAATATTTCAGTAGTGTTTTGTTATGGTTTACCTTGTCACAGTTACATTCTCTTGATTTTTCAAAGTTCATTTTCGTTTTCTTTCGTTAAAATGTAAGAGTTGGAATATTTCAGTAGTGTTTTGTTGTGGTTTACCTTGTCACAGTTACATTCTATTGATTTTTAAAAGTTCATTTTGGATTTCTTTCATTGAAATGCAAGAGTTGGAATATTTCAGTAGTGTTTTCGTGGTTTACCTTATCACAGTTACATTTTATTGATTTGTCAAAGTTTATTTTGAATTTCTTTCACTGAAATGCAAGAGTTGGAATATTTCAGTAGTTTTTTGTCGTGGTTTACCTTGTCACAGTTACATTATATTTATTTTTAAAAGTTCATTTGAATTTCTTTCATTGAAATGCAAGAGTTGGAATATTTCAGTAGTGTTTTGTTGTGTTTTACATTGTCACAGTTACATTTCTTGATTTTTAAAAGTTAATTTTGGTTTTCTTTCGTTGAAATGCAAGAGTTTGAATATTTCAGTAGTGTTTTGTAGTTGTTTACCTTGTCACACTTACATTCTATTAATTTTTCAAAGTTCATTTTGGTTTTCTTTCGTTGAAATGCAAGAGTTGTAATATTTCAGTAGTGTTTTGTCATGGTTTCCCTTGTCACAGTTACATTCTCTTAATTTTTCAAACTTCATTTTGGATTTCTTTCGATGAAATGCAAGAGTTGGAATATTTCAGTAGTGTTTTGTCATGGTTTACCTTATCACAGTTACATTTTATTGATTTGTCAAAGTTTATTTTGAATTTCTTTCACTGAAATGCAAGAGTTGGAATATTTCAGTAGTGTTTTGTCGTAGTTTACCTTGTCACAGTTACATTATATTGATTTTTCAAAGTTCATTTGAATTTCTTTCGTTGAAATGCAAGAGTTGGAATATTTCAGTAGTGTTTTGTCGTTGTTTACCTTGTCACACTTACATTTTCTTAATTTTTCAAAGTTCATTTTGTTTTTCTTTCGTTGAAATGCAAGAGTTGTAATATTTCAGTAGTGTTTTGTCGTGGTTTACCTTGTCACAGTTACATTTTCTTAATTTTTCAAACTTTATTTGGATTTCTTTCGATGAAATGCAAGAGTTGGATTATTGCAGTAGTGTTTTGTCATGGTTTACCATGTCACAGTTACATTCTCTTGATTTTTCTAAGTTCATTTGAATTTCTTTCATTGAAATGTAAGAGTTGGAATATTTCAGTTGTGTTTTGTTGTGGTTTACCTTGTCACAGTTATATTCTCTTAATTTTTCAAAGTTCATTTTGGTTTTCTTTCGTTGACATGCAAGAGTTGGAATATTTCAGTAGTGTTTTGTAGTGGTTTACCTTGTCACACTTACATTCTCTTAATTTTTCAAAGTTCATTTTGGTTTTCTTTCGTTGAAATGCAAGAGTTGTAATATTTCATATTACAACTCTTTGTAATATGAAATGAACAATATAACCGTGACAAGGTAAACCACAACAAAACACAACTGAAATATTCCAACTCTTACATTTCAATGAAAGAAATTCAAATGAACTTAGAAAAATCAAGAGAATGTAACTGTGACATGGTAAACCATGACAAAACACTACTGAAATATTCCAACTCTTGCATTTCATCGAAAGAAATCCAAAATGAACTTTGAAAAATCAAGAAAATGTAACTATGACAAGGTAAAGCACAACAAAACACTACTGAAATATTCCAACTCTTGCATTTCACGACAGAAATTCAAGATGAACTTTGAAAAATCAAGAGAATGTAACTGTGACAAGGTAAAGCACGACAAGACACTACTGAAATATTCCAACTCTTGCATTTCACGACAGAAATTCAAAATGAACTTTGAAAAATCATGAGAATGTAGCTGTGACAAGGTAAACCACGACGTGACACTACTGAAATATTCAAATTCTTGCATTTCACGAAAGAAATTCAAAATGAACTTTGAAAAATTGAGAGAATGTAACTGTGACAAGGTAAAGCACAACAAAACACTACTGAAATATTCCAACTCTTGCATTTCACGACAGAAATTCAAAATGAACTTCGAAAAATCAAGAGAATGTAACTGTGACAAGGTAAAGCACAACAAGTCACTACTGAAATATTCCAACTCTTGCATTTCAACGAAAGAAATCCAAAATGAACTATGAAAAATAAGGAGAATGTAGCTGTGACAAGGTAAACAACTATAAGACACTACTGAAATATTCCAATTCTTGCATTTCGCGGAAGAAATTTAAAATGAACTTTGAAAAATTAAGAGAATTTAACTGTGACAAGGTAAAGCACAACAAAACACTACTGAAATATTCCAACTCTTGCATTTCAATGAAAGAAATTCAAAATGAACTATGAAAATCAACAGAATCTAACTGTGACAAGGTAATGCACAACAAAACACTACTGAAATATTCCAACTCTTGCATTTCACACAGAAATTCAAAATGAACTTCGAAAAATCAAGAGAATGTAACTGTGACAAGGTAAAGCACAACAAACACTACTGAAATACTCCAACTCTTGCATTTCACGAAAGAAATTCAAACTGAACTTAGAAAAATCAAGAGAATGTAACTGTGACAAGATAAAACACAACGAATCACTACTGAAATATTCCAACTCTTGCATTTCACGACAGAAATTCAAAATGAACTTTGAAAAATCATGAGAATGTAGCTGTGACAAGGTAAACCACGACAAGAAACTACTGAAATATTCCAATTCTTGCATTTCACGAAAGGAATTCAAAATGAACTTTGAAAAATTAAGAGAATATAACTGTGACAAGGTAAAGCACAACAAAACACTACTGAAATATTCCAACTCTTGCATTTCAATGAAAGAAATTCAAAATGAACTATGAAAATCAACAGAATGTTACTGTGACAAGGTAAAGCACAACAAAACACTACTGAAATATTCCAACTCTTGCATTTCACGACAGAAATTCAAAATGAACTTCGAAAAATTAATAGAATGTAACTGTGACAAGGTAAAGCACAACAATTCACTACTGAAATATTCCATCTCTTGCATTTCAACGAAAGAAATCCAAAATGAACTTTGAAAAATCATGAGAATGTAGCTGTGACAAGGTAAACAACGACAAGACACTACTGAAATATTTCAATTCTTGCATTTCACGAAAGAAATTCAAAATGAACTTAGAAAAATTAAGAGAATGTAACTTTGACAAGGTAAAGCACAACAAAACACTACTGAAATATTCCAACTCTTGCGTTTCAATGACAGAAATTCAAAATGAACTATGAAAATCAACAGAATGTAACTGTGACAAGGTAAAGCACAACAAAACACTACTGAAATATTCCAACTCTTGCATTTCACGACAGAAATTCAAAAGGAGCTTCGAAAAATCAAGAGAATGTAACTGTGACAAGGTAAAGCACAACAAGTCACTACTGAAATATTCCAACTCTTGCTTTTCACGACAGAAATTCAAAATGAACTTTGAAAAATCATGAGAATGTAGCTGTGACAAGGTAAACCACGACAAGACACTACTGAAATATTCCAATTCTTGTATTTCACGAAAGAAATTCAAAATGAACTTTGAAAATTAAGAGAATGTAACTGTGTCAAGGTAAAGCACAACAAAACACTACTGAAATATTCCACCTTTTGAATTTCAATGAAAGAAATTCAAAATGAACTATGAAAGTCAACAGAATGTAACTGTGGCAAGGTAAAGCACAACAAAACACTACTGAAATATTCCAACTCTTGTATTTCACGACAGAAATTCAAAATGAACTTCGAAAAATCAAGAGAATGTAACTGTGACAAGGTAAAGCACAACAAGACACTACTGAAATATTCTAACTCTTGCATTTCACGACAGAAATTCAAAATGAACTTTGAAAAATCATAAGAATGTAGCTGTGACAAGGTAAACCACGACAAGACACTACTGAAATATTCCAATTCTTGCATTTCACGAAAGAAATTCACAATGAACTTTGAAAAATTAAGAGAATGTAACAGTGACAAGCTAAAGCACAACAAAACACTACTGAAATATTCCAACTCTTGCATTTCAATGAAAGAAATTCAAAATGAACTATGAAAAATCAACAGAATGTAACTGTGACAAGGTAAAGCACAACAAAACACTACTGAAATATTCCAACTCTTGCATTTCAGTGAAAGAAATTCAAAATGAACTATGAAAATCAACAGAATGTAACTGTGACAAGGTAAAGAACAACAAAACACTACTGAAATATTCCAGCTCTTGCATTTCACGACAGAAATTCAAAATGAACTTCGAAAAATCAAGAGAATGTAACTGTGACAAGGTAAAGCACAACAAGTCACTACTGAGATATTCAAACTCTTGCATTTCAACGAAAGAAATCCAAAATGAACTTTGAAAAATCATGAGAATGTAGCTGTGACAAGGTAAACCACGACAAGACACTACTGAAATATTCCAACTCTTGCATTTCAACGAAAGAAATTCAAAATGAACTACGTGCCCTTGAGGCAGATCCCGTTTATTTTCGATTCTGAGTATTTTTGGTTTTCCCTCAAAAATTGACCCCTGCCCTCAGAAATGGAGGAAGGAGGGGCCTCTGAGCTTTGCCCTTGAGGCAGATCCCATTTATTTTCGATTTTGAGTATTTTCGGTTTTCCCTCCAAAATTGACCCCCCCTGCCCTCAGAAATGGGGGAACGAAGGGCCTCTGAGCCTTCCCCTTGAGGCAGATCCCATTTATTTTCGCTTCTGAGCATTTTTGATTTTCCCTCCAAAATTGACCCCCCTCCCTCCCCTGCCCTCAGAAATGGTGGAAGGATGGGCCTCTGAGCCTTCCCCTTGAGGCAGATCCCATTTATTTTCGATTCTGAGTTTTTTTGGTTTTCCCTCCAAAATTGACTCCCCCCCCTCCCCTGCCCTCAGAAATGGGGGAACGAAGGGCCTCTGAGCCTTGCACTTTAGGCAGATCCCTTTTTTTTTCGTTTCTTAGTATTTTTGGGTTTCTCTCCAAAATTGACCCCCTCCTCCCCTGCCCTCAGAATTGGGGGGAGGAAGGGCCTCTGAGCCTTGCCCTTGAGGCAGATCCCATTTATTTTCAATTCTGATTATTTTTGATTTTGCCTCCAAAATTGTCCCCCCCCCCCTCCCCTGCCCTCAGAAATGGGGGAACGAAGGACCTCTGAGCCTTCCCCTTGAGGCAGATCCCATTTATTTTCGATTCTGAGTAGTTTTGGTTTTCCTTCCAAAATTGACCCCCCCCCCTCCCCGGCCGTCAGAACTGGGGGAACGACGGTCCTCGGCGCCTTGCCCTTGAGGCATATCCCATTTATTTTCGATTCTTTGTTTTTTTTATTGTCCCTCACAATTTTACCCCCCCCCCCCTCCCCTGCCCTCAGGAAGGGGGGGAGGAAGGGAACGATAAACTATTTTAAATTGACAACACTGTCCAAACATCACATGTTTATTATACAGTACACAATCACCCCATCTCCCCAAAAACACTTTTCAGCCATTTCTAGTTAAAAATTTTTATTTCATGTAAATCTTTAATAGGATCAAATTCGCGAATCCTACTCTCCAATTCGCGAATCTCATTACCCCTTTTTAAATGTCAATCAAACAATTCTGATTGTAGTGTCCAAGTTTTTAATAACAAAGCCTACACACATGTACACACTATGCTTTCAAAAAACCAGTCTGGTTGAAAAACTTAGAGTTGAAACAAATTTGTTGGGGGAATCCCCGTTCATACTGCTATCTTTTTCGCAATGTTTAGGAACAGGCGGGGAATCCCCGCTCGTTTGGAATGGTACCAGCGGAACATAAGCAAATAGCACATAGTTTCATAACGTGTCTAATTACGTGTAGAGGTCCCATAGAATAACAATGGAAGGAACATAGCGCTATAGAATAGCATGGAAGGGAAAATAAACCCTTAGAATAACATGGGAGGGAACACAGAATAGCATGGAACGGAACATATTCCCTTAAAATAGTATGGAAGGGAACATATCTACGGAATCGCCGTTAAACCTTCTTCATTATATTAAACCAATAAAGAAGAAAAGAGTAGTGCCTATACGTCTCCCCAAATTCAATAGATACATTCTACTCTTATATGGGCTTAGAGTCCCTAGGGAGAACACGTGGTTAATCAAAGTGGGTCAATGACCTCTTTTTCCAAGGTTGATTATATTGTTGTTGTTGTTGTTTTGGCCAAGTGCACGCTCGGGGCGAATGTTAAGATCCAGGAATAGGAAACAGGATCACGTGTTTCTAACAGATGATGTCATGATTGATTGATTTGTCACGAAAGGGGAATTAATTTGTTGTTTCTAAGGGGAATTATTGATTCACGAAAGGGGAATTAATTTATTGTTTCCAAGGAGAATTGTTTCCGGGACGAAGTTTATTAATATCTTTGGAGTTCGACCAGGAGAATTGTTTGCGGGGCGAATTTTATTAATGTATGACAGTTGATGTCAAGGTTAATTGTTTCCGGGCGAATATTTTGATCTTAGAGATGAAGAGATTAACGCGGGAAAGGGTTTACCAGTAATTTCAAATGTGACAGCGCAGGGATGCCAAAAACAAAAGGAACACGCTGAAATTACGTTTAGGGGTTATTTGAGCGAAACCGTTTTAGAAATTTTAGGGAATTATTTCGGTGAAACAGTTAGAGACATTTTAAAAAATGATTTTAGAAGATGTTTTAGAAGAGGTTTTGAGTGTGGGCGTTATAATACACAAGTTCCATTTGAACAGTGTCGTGAGGTCCCCTACCCCAACCCCAAAGGGCTCCGATCCCCCTACCCCAACCCCAAAGGAAGCCCCCGGTCCCCAAAGGCTCCCCCGGGCTCTCAAAGGGTCCCCCGGGCCCCCCAAAGGGCCCCCCTGCACCCCAAAGGACCACCCGGCCCCAAGGGCCCCCGGACCCCCAAAGGTCCTCCCGAGTCCCCAAAGGACCACCCGGCCCCCAAGGGTCCCCCAGACCCCCTAATGCCCCCCCCCCCCCGAGCCCCCAAAGAGTCCCCTACCCATTTTTTAATACTTTTTTAATGCTTTATTATATCTTTTCAGAACAAGTTATTTTCTTAATGTCCCTTCTAAACCCATTTTACAAGTTGAAGTTCCCATCCTTCTCATCCAAAACTTTACTTTACAGCTTTTTGGATACCTCAACACCAAGAAATACTTTTCAAAAGACATTTCAGAGCAAGTTACTTTCTTAATGTCCATCCTAAACCCATTTTACAAGTTGAAGCATCCATCCGTTTCACCCAAAACTTTACTATACTGCCTCTTTGGATACCTCAACACCAATCAATACTTTTTAAAGACCATTTCAGAACAAGTTCTTTTCATAATGTCCATCCTAAAACCATTTTACAAATTGAAGCATCCATCCTTTTCACCCACAACTTTACATTACAGCTTTTTGGATACCTCAACACCGAGAAATACTTTTCAAAAGGCATTTCAGAGCAACTTTTTTTCTTAATGTCCCTTCTAAACCCATTTTACAAGTTGAAGCATCCATCCTTTTCACCCACAACTTTACTTTACAGCTTTTTGGATACCTCAACACCAAGCAATACTTTTCAAAAGATATTTCAGAGCAAGTTCTTTACGTAATGTCCTTTGTTTTGTCGTGGTTTACCTTATCACAGTTATATTTTATTGATTTGTCAAAGTTTATTTTGAATTTTTTTCACTGAAATGCAAGAGTTGGAATATTTAAGTAGTGTTTTGTCGTGGTTTACCTTGTCACAGTTATATTCTATTAATTTCTCAAAGTTCATTTGAATTTTTTTCATTGAAATGCAAGAGATGGATTATTTCAGTAGTGTTTTGTTGTGTTTTACATAGTCACAGTTACATTCGCTTGATTTTTCTAAGTTTATTTTAGTTTTCATTAGTTGAAATGCAAGAGTTGGAATATTTCAGTAGTGTTTTGTAGTGGTTTACCTTGTCACACTTACATTCTCTTAATTTTTCAAAGTTCATTTTGGTTTTCTTTCATTGAAATGCAAGAGTTGTAATATTTCAGTAGTGTTTTGTCATGGTTTACCTTGTCACAGTTACATTCTCTTAATTTTTCAAAGTTCGTTTTGGATTTCTTTCGATGAAATTCAAGAGTTGGAATATTTCAGTAGTGTTTTGTCATGGTTTACCATGTCACAGTTACATTCTCTTGATTTTTCAAAGTTCATTTGAATTTCTTTCATTGAAATGCAAGAGTTGGATTATTTCAGTAGTGTTTTGTTGTGGTTTACCTTGTCACAGTTACATTCTCTTAATTTTTCAAAGTTCATTTTTAATTTCTTTCGATAAAATGCAAGAGCTGGAATATTTCAGTAGTGTTTTTTCATGGCTTACCATTTCACAGTTACATTCTCTTAATTTTTCAAAGTTCATTTTGGTTTTCATTCGTTGAAATGCATGAGTTGGAATATTTCAGTAGTGTTTTGTTGTGGTTTACCTCGTCACAGTTACATTTTCTTGAATTTTCAAAGTTCATTTTGGATTTCTTTCGATGAAATGCAAGAGTTGGAATATTTCAATAGTGTTTTGTCGTGGTTTACCTTATCACAGTTACATTTTCTTGATTTTTCAAAGTTCATTTTGGTTTTCCTTCGTTGAAATGTAAGAGTTGGATTATCACAGGTGTGAAATGATTGGTTTACCTTGTCACACTTACATTCTCTTAATTTTTCAAAGTTCATTTTGGATTTCTTTCGATGAAATGCAAGAGTTGGAATATTTCAATAGTGTTTTGTCGTGGTTTACCTAATCATAGTTACATTCTCTTAATTTTTGAAAGTTCATTTTGGATTTCTTTCGTTGAAATGCATGAGTTGGAATATTTCAGTAGTGTTTTGTTGTGGTTTATCTTATCACAGTTACATTCTCTTGATATTTCAAAGTTCATTTTGAATTTCTTTCGTTGAAATGCAAGATTTGGAATATTTCAATAGTGTGTTGTCATAGTTCACCTTGTCAGAGTTACATTCTCTTAATTTTACAAAGTTCATTTTGGTTTTCATTCGTTGAAATGCAAGAGTTGGAATATTTCAGTGGTGTTTTGTTGTAGTTTACCTTGTCACAGTTACATTCTCTTGATTTTTCAAAGTTCATTTTGGATTTCTTTCGATGAAATGCAAAAGTTGGAAAATTTCAGTAGTGTTTTGTCGTGGTTTACCTAGTCACAGTTACATTCTCTAGATTTTTCAAAGTCCATTTTGGATTTCTTTCGTTGAAATGCAAGAGTTGGAATATTTCAGTAGTGTTTTGTCGTGGTTTACCTTGTCAAAGATACATTCTATTGATTTTTCAAAGTTCATTTTGGTTTTCTTTCATTGAAATGTAAGAGTTGGAACATTTCAGTAGTGTTTTGATGTGGTTTACCTTGTCACACTTACATTCTCTTAATTTTTCAAAGTTCATTTTGGATTTCTTTAGTTGAAATGCAAGAGTTGAAATGTTTCACTAGTTTTTTGTTGTGGTTCACCTAGTCATAGTTACATTCTCTTGATTTTTCAAAGATTATTTTTAATTTCTTTCGTTGAAATGTATGAGTTGGAATATTTCAGTAGGGTTTTATTGTGTTTTACCTTGTCAAAGTTACATTTTCTTTATTTTAAATGTTCATTTTTGTTTTCTTTCATTGAATTGCAAGAGTTGGAACATTTCAGTAATGTTTTGATGTGGTTTACCTTATCACAGTTACATCCTCTTGATTTTTCAAAGTTCATTTTGGTTTTCTTTCGTTGAAATGCAAGAGTTGGAATATTTCAGTAGTGTTTTGTTGTGGTTTAAATTGTCACACTTACATTCTCTTAATTTTTCAAAGTTCTTTTTGAATTTATATCGTTGAAAAGCAAGAGTTGGAATATATCATTAGTGTTCTGTTGTGGTTTACCTTGCCACAGTTACATTCTCTTTATTTTTCAAAGTTTATTTTGGTTTTATTTCTTTGTAATGAAAGAGTTGGAATATTTAATTAGTGTTTTGTAGTGGTTTACCTTGTCACACTTACATTCTCTTAATTTTTCAAAGTTAATTTTGGAATTTCTTTCGTTGAAATGCAAGAGTTCAAATATTTCACTAGTGTTTTGTCATGGTTTACCTTGTCACAGTTACATTCTCTAAGAGTTGGAATATTTCAGTAGTGTTTTGTCATGGTTTTCCTTGTCACAGTTACATTCTCTTAATTTTTCAAAGCTCATTTTGAATTTCTTTCGTTGAAATACAAGAGTTGGAATATTTCAGTAGTGTTTTGTTGTGGTTTCCCTCGTCACAGTTACATTTTCTTGATTTTTCAAAGCTCATTTTGAATTTATTTCGATGAAATGTGAGAGTTGGAATATTTAAATAGTGTTTTGTTGTGGTTTACCTTGTCAAAGTTACATTCTCTTGATTTTTCAAAGTTCATTGTGAATTTCTTTCGTTGAAATGCAAGAGTTGGAATATTTCAGTAGTGTTTTGTCATGGTTTACCTTATCACAGCTACATTTTCTTAATTTTTCAAATTCATTTTGAATTTCTTTTGTTGAAATGCAAGAGCTGGAATATTTCAGCAGTGTTTTGTCATGGTTTACCTTGACAAAGTTACATTTTCTTGATTTTTCAAAGTTCATTTTGGATTTCTTTCGTTGAAATGCAAGAGTTAGAATATTTCAATAGTGTTTTGTTGTGGTTTACCTTGTCAAAGTTACATTCTCTTAATTTTTCAAAGTTCATTTTGGATTCCTTTCGTTGAAATGCAAGATGTGGAATATTTCAGTAGTGTTCTGTTGGGGTTTACCTTATCACAGTTACATTCTCTTGATTTTCAAAGTTCATTTTGAATTTCTTTCGTTGAAATGCAAGAGTTGGAATATTTCAGTAGTGTCTTGTCGTGGTTTACCTTGTCACAGTTACATTCTCTTAATTTTTCAAAGTTCATTTTGGTTTTCTTTCGTTGAAATGCAAGAGTTGGAATATTTCAGTAGTGTTTTGTTGTAGTTTACCTTGTCACAGTTACATTGTCTTGATTTTTTCAAAGTTCATTTTGGATTTCTTTCGATGAAATGCAAAAGTTGGAATATTTCAGTAGTGTTTTGTCGTGGTTTACCTAGTCACAGTTACATTCTCTAGATTTTTCAAAGTCCATTTCGGATTTCTTTCGTTGAAATGCAAGAGTTTGAATATTTCAGTAGTGTTTTGTAGTGGTTTACCTTGTCACACTTACATTCTCTTAATTTTTCAAAGTTAATTTTGGAATTTCTTTCGTTGAAATGCAAGAGTTCGAATATTTCACTAGTGTTTTGTCATGGTTTACCTTGTCACAGTTACATTCTCTAAGAGTTGGAATATTTCAGTAGTGTTTTGTCATGGTTTACCTTGTCACAGTTACATTCTCTTAATTTTTCAAAGCTCATTTTGAATTTCTTTCGTTGAAATACAAGAGTTTGAATATTTCAGTAGTGTTTTGCTGTGGTATCCCTCGTCACAGTTACATTTTCTTGATTTTTCAAAGTTCATTTTGAATTTATTTCGATGAAATGTGAGAGTTGGAATATTTCAATAGTGTTTTGTTGTGGTTTACCTTGTCAAAGTTACATTCTCTTAATTTTTCAAAGTTCATTTTGAATTTCTTTTGTTGAAATGCAAGAGGTGAAATATTTCAGTAGTGTTTTGTCGTGGTTTACCTTGAAACAGTTACATTTTCTTGATTTTTCAAAGTTCATTTTGGATTTCTTTCGTTGAAATGCAAGAGTTAGAATATTTCAATAGTGTTTTGTTGTGGTTTACCTTGTCAAAGTTACATTCTCTTAATTTTTCAAAGTTCATTTTGGATTTCTTTCGTTGAAATGCAAGAGTTGGAATATTTCAGTAGTGTTCTGTTGTGGTTTACCTTCTCACAGTTACTTTTTCTTTATTTTTCAAAGTTCATTTTGAATTTCTTTCGTTGAAATGCAAGAGTTGGAATATTTCAGTAGTGTTTTGTCATGGTTTACCTTGACACAGTTACATTTTCTTGATTTTTCAAAGTTCATTATGGATTTCTTTCGTTGAAATGCAAGAGTTGGAATATTTCAGTAGGGTTTTGTTGTGGTTTACCTTGTCACAGTTATATTCTCTTTATTTTTCAAAGTTCTTTTTTGAATTTCATTCGTTGAAATTCAAGAGTTGGAATAATTCAGTAGTGTTTTGTTATAGTTTACCTTGTCACAGTTACATTCTCTTGATTTTTCAAAGTTCATTTTGAATTTCTTTTGTTGAAATGTAAGACTTGCAATATTTCAATAGTGTTTTGTCATGGTTTACCTTGTCACTGTTACATTTTCTTGATTTTTCAAAGTTCATTTTGAATTTTTTTCGTTGAAATGCAAGAGTTGGAATATTTCAGTAGTGTTCTGTCGTGGTTTACCTTGTCACAATTACATTCTCTTGATTTTTCAAAGTTCATTTTGAATTTCACTCATTGAAATGCAAGAGTTGGAATACTTCAGTGGTGTTTTGTCATGGTTTACCCTGTCACAGTTACATTCTCTTGATTTTTCAAAGTTCATTGAAATTTCTTTCAATGAAATGCAAGAGTTGGAATATTTCAGTAGTGTTTTGTTATGGTTTACCTAGTCACTGTTACATTTTCTTGATTTTTCAAAGTTCGTTTCGGATTTCTTTCATTGAAATGCAAGAGTTGGAATATTTCAGTAGTGTTTTGCCGTGGTTTACTTTGTCGCAGTTACATTCTCTTGATTTTTCAAAGATAATTTTGGTTTTCTTTCGTTGAAATGCAAGAGTTGGAATATTTCAGTAGTGTTTTGTTGCGCTTTACCTTGACACAGTTACATTTTCTTTATTTTTGTTAGGTTAGGCTAGGTTAGATCAAATTAGGTTAGGTTAGGTTAAGTTAGGTTAAGTTAGGTTAAGTTTGTCATGGTTTACCTTGTCACTGTTACATTCTCTTGATTTTTCAAAGTTCATTTAGAATTTTTTTCGTTGAAATGCAAGAGTTGGAATATTTCAGTAGTGTTCTGTCGTGGTTTACCTTGTCACAGTTACATTCTCTTGATTTTTCAAAGTTCATTTTGAATTTCACTCATTGAAATGCAAGAGTTGGAATACTTCAGTGGTGTTTTGTTGTGGTTTACCATGTCACAGTTACATTCTCTTGATTTTTCAAATTTCATTGAAATTTCTTTCAATGAAATGCAAGAGTTGGAACCTTTCAGTAGTGTTTTGTTATGGTTTACCTAGTCACTGTTACATTCTCTTGATTTTTCAAAGTTCATTTAGAATTTCATTCGTTGAAATGGAAGAGTTGGAATATTTCAGTGGTATTTCTTCGTGGTTTACTTTGTCAAAGTCAAATTCTCTTGATTTTTCAAAGGTAATTTTGGTTTTCCTTCCTTGAAATGCAAGAGTTGGAACATTCCAGTATTGTATTGTTGTGGTTTACCTTGACACAGTTACTTTTTCTTGATTTTTGTTAGGTTAGGTTAGATCAAATTAGGTTAGGTTAAGTTAAGTTAGGTTAGGTTAGGTTAGCCTACGTACGCGTGCGTACGTAGTAACTGTGATAAGGTAAACCATGACAAAACAATACTGAAATATTCCAACTCTTGCATTTCAACGAAAGAAATCCAAAATGAACTTTGAAAAATTAAGAGAATGTAACTTTGACAAGGTAAACCACAATAAAACACTATTGAAATATTCCAACTCTCACATTTCATCGAAAGAAATTCAAAATGAACTTTGAAAAATCAAGAAAATGTAACTGTGACGAGGTAAAACCACAACAAAACACTACTGAAATATTCCAACTCTTGTATTTCAACGAAAGAAATGCAAAATGAACTTTGAAAAATAAAGAAAATGTAACTTTGACAAGGTAAGCCAAATAAAAACACTAGTGAAAAGGTCGAACTCTTTCATTTCAATGAAATAAAACCCAAATGAGCGTTGAAGAATCAAGAAAACGTTGCAGTGGCTAGGTTAACCTTAACAAAATACTTCAGAAATATTCCAAATCTTGCATTTAAACGAAATAAATCCAAAGTGATATTTGAAAAATCAAAATAATCTAACTGTGACACAGTGAACCCTGACAAAACACCACCGAAATATCCCAACTCTCGCATTTCAAGGAAAGAAATCCAAAATGAACTTTGAAAAATTAAGAGAATGTAAGTGTGACAAGGGAAGCCATGATAAAACACTACTGAAATATTCCAACTCTTGCATTTCAACGAAAGAAATTCCAAAATTAACTTTAAAAAATCAAGAGAATGTAAGTGTGACAAGGTAAATCACAACAAAACACTACTGAAATATTCCAACTCTTGCATTTCAATGAAAGAAAACCAAAATGAACTTTGAAAAATCAAGAGAATGTAACTGTGACAAGGTAAACCGCATCAAAACATTATTGAAATACTCCAACTCTTGCATTTAAACGAAAGAAATCCAAAATGAACTTTGAATATCAAGAGAATGCAAAAAGTTCATTTTGCATTTCTTTCTTTGAAATGCAAAATGAACTTTGAAAAATTAAGAGAATGTAACTATGACTAGGTAAAACACGACAAAACACTATTGAAACATTCCAACTCTTGCATTTCATTGAAAGAAATCCAAAATGAACTTTGAAAAATTAAGAGAATGTAAGTGTGACAAGATAAACCACAACAAAACACTACTGAAATATTCCAACTCTTACATTTCAACGAAAGAAAACCAAAATGAACTTTGAAAAATCTAGAGAATGTAAGTGTGACAAGGTAAACTACAACAAGACACTACTTAAATATACCAAATTTTTCATTTCAACGAAATAAAACCAAAATGAACATTGAAAAATCAAGAGAATGAAACTGTGACAAGGTAAACAACAACAAGGCACTACTGAAATAATCCAAATCTGATATTTCATCGAAATAAATTCAAAATGAACTTTGAAAAATCAAGAGAATGTAATTTTGACAAGGTAAACCAATCATTTCACACCTGTGATAATCCAACTCTTACATTTCAACGAAGGAAAACCAAAATGAACTTTGAAAAATCAAGAAAATGTAACTGTGATAAGGTAAACCACGACAAAACACTACTGAAATATTCCAACTCTTGCATTTCATCGAAAGAAATCCAAAATGAACTTTGAAAAATAAAGAAAATTTAACTGTGACGAGGTAAACCACAACAAAACACTACTGAAATATTCCAACTCATGCATTTCAACGAATGAAAACCAAAATGAACTTTGAAAAATTAAGAGAATGTAACTGTGACAAGGTAAGCCACGACAAAACACTACTGAAATATTTAAACTCTTGCTTTTCAACGAAAGAAATTCAAAATGAACTTTGAAAAATTAAGAGAATATAACTGTGACAAGGTAAACCACGACAAAACACTACTGAAATATTCCAACTCTTGCATTTCATCGAAAGAAATCCAAAATGAACTTTGAAAAATTAAGAGAATGTAACTGTGACAAGGGAAACCATGACAAAACACTACTGAAATATTACAACTCTTGCATTTCAACGAAAGAAAACCAAAATGAACTTTGAAATGCAAGAGTTGTAATATTTCAGTAGTGTTTACCTTGGTCATCGTCGTGGTTTACCTTGTCACAGTTACATTCTCTTAATTTTTCAAAGTTCATTTTGTATTTCATTCGTTGAAACGTAAGAGTTGGAATATTTCAATAGTGTTTTCTCGTGGTTTACCTTGTCACAGTTACATTCTCTAGATTTTTCAAAGTTCATTTTGGTTTTCATTCGTTGAAATGCAAGAGTTGGAATACTTCAGTAGTGTTTTGTTGTGGTTTATCTTGTCACACTTACATTCTCTTAATTTTTCAAAGTTCATTTTGGATTTCTTTCGATGAAATGCAAGAGTTGTAATATTTCAATAGTGTTTTGTCGTGTTTTACCTAGTCATAGTTACATTCTCTTAATTTTTAAAAGATCATTTTGGATTTATTTCTTTGAAAAGCATGAGTTTAACTATTTAAGCAGTGTTATGTTGTGGTTTACATTATAAAAGTTAAATTCTCTTTATTTTCAAAGTTCATTTTGGATTTATTTCGTTTAAATGCAAGAGTAGGAGTATTTCAATAATGTTTTGATGTGGTTTTCCTTGTCACAGTTACATTCTCTTGATTTTTCAAAGTTAATTTTGGTTTTCTTTCGTTGAAATGCAAGAGTTGGAATATTTCAGTAGTGTTTTGTTGTGGTTTACCTTGTCACACTTACATTCTCTTAATTTTTCAAAGTTCATTTTGGATTTCTTTCGTTGAAATGCAAGAGTTGGAATATTTCAGTAGTGTTTTGTCATGGTTTACCTTGTCACAGTTACATACTCTTAATTTTTCAAAGTTCATTTTGAATTTCTTTCATTGAAATGCAAGGGTTGGAATATTTCAGTAGTGTTTTGATGTGGTTTACCTTGTCACAGTTACATTCTCTTGATTTTTCAAAGTTCATTTTGGCTTTATTCCGTTGAAATGCAAGAGTTGGAATATTCCAGTAGTGTTTTGTAGTGGTTTACCTTGTCACACTTACATTCTCTTAATTTTTCAAAGTTCATTTTGGAATTTCTTTCGTTGAAATGAAAGAGTTGGAATATTTCACTAGTGTTTTGTCATGGTTTACCTTGTCACAGTTACATTCTCTAAGAGTTGGAATATTTCAGTAGTGTTTTGTCATGGTTTACCTTATCACAGTTACATTCCCTTAATTTTTCAAATCTCATTTTGAATTTCTTTCGTTGAAATACAAGAGTTGGAATATTTCAGTAGTGTTTTGTTGTGGTTTACCTCGTCACAGTTACATTTTCTTGATTTTTCAAAGTTCATTTTGAATTTCTTTCGATGAAATGTGAGAGTTGGAATATTTCAATAGTGTTTTATTGTGGTTTACCTTGTCAAAGTTACATTCTCTTAATTTTTCAAAGTTCATTTTTGATTTCTTTCGTTGAATTGCAAGAGTTGGAATATTTCAGTAGTGTTTTGTCATGGTTTACCTTATCACAGTTACTACGTACGCGCGCGTACGTAGGCTAACCTAACCTAACCTAACTTAACCTAACCTAACCTAATTTGATCTAACCTAACCTAACCTAACAAACATAAAGAAAATGTAACTGTGTCAAGGTAAAGCGCAACAAAACACTACTGGAATATTCCAAATCTTGCATTTCAATGAAAGAAATTCAAAATGAACTTTGAAAAATTAAGAGAATGTAACTGTGACAAGGTAAGCCATGACAAAACACTACTGAAATATTCTAAATCTTGCATTTCAACGAAAGAAATCCAAAATGAACTTTGAAAAATTAAGAGAATGTAAGTGTGACAAGGTAAACCCCAACAAAACACTACTGAAATATTCCAACTCTTGCATTTCAACGAAAGAAAACCAAAATGAACTTTGAAAAATCAAGAGAATGTAACTGTGACAAGGTAAACCACATCAAAACATTATTGAAATACTCCAACTCTTGCATTTAAACGAAAGAAATCCAAAATGAACTTTGAATATCAAGAGAATTCAAAAGTTCATTTTGCATTTCTTTCTTTGAAATGCAAAATGAACTTTGAAAAATTAAGAGAATGTAACTATGACTAGGTAAACCACGACAAAACACTATTGAAATATTCCAACTCTTGCATTTCATTGAAAGAAATCCAAAATGAACTTTGAAAAATTAAGAGAATGTAAGTGTGACAAGATAAACCACAACAAAACACTACTGAAATATTCCAACTCTTACATTTCAAAGAAAGAAAACCAAAATGAACTTTGAAAAATCTAGAGAATGTAACTATGACAAGGTAAACCACGACAAAACACTATTGAAATATTCCAACTCTTACATTTCATCGAAAGAAAACCAAAATGAACATTGAAAAATTAAGAGAATGTAACTGTAACAAGGTAAACCACGAGAAGGCACTACTGAAATATTCCAACTCTGGTATTTCAATGAAAGAAATTCAAAATGAACTTTGAAAAATCAAGAGAATGTAATTTTGACAAGGTAAACCAATCATTTCACACCTGTGATAATCCAACTCTTACATTTCAACGAAAGAAAACCAAAATGAACTTTGAAAAATCAAGAAAATGTAACTGTGATAAGGTAAACCACGACAAAACACTACTGAAATATTCCAACTCTTGCATTTCAATGAAAGAAATCCAAAATGAACTTTGAAAAATCAAGAAAATGTAACTGTGACGAGGTAAACCACAACAATACACTACTGAAATATTCCAACTCATGCATTTCAACGAATGAAATCCAAAATGAACTTTGAAAAATTAAGAGAATATAACTGTGATAAGGTAAACCACGACAAGACACTACTTAAATATTCCAACTCTTGCATTTAAATTAAGTAAGACCAAAATGAAGTTAGAAACATCAAGAGAATGTAACTGTGACATTTAAAAGCTCGACAAAATACTGCGGAATTATTCGATCGCTTTTATTTCATCGAAAGAAATCCAAAATGAAGTTTAAAAACATACGAGACCATAAGTTTGACAAGGGAAACCATGACAAAACACTACTGAAATATTACAACTCTTGCATTTCAACGAAAGAAAACCAAAATGAACTTTGAAATGCAAGAGTTGTAATATTTCAGTAGTGTTTACCTTGGTCATCGTCGTGGTTTACCTTGTCACAGTTACATTCTCTTAATTTTTCAAAGTTCATTTTGGATTTCTTTCTTTGAAATGTAAGAGTTGGAATATTTCAGTAGTGTTTTGTCGTGGTTTACCTTGTCACAGTTACATTCTCTAGATTTTTCAAAGTTCATTTTGGTTTTCTTTCGTTGAAATGTAAGAGTTGGAATATTTCAGTAGTGTTTTGTTGTGGTTTATCTTGTCACACTTACATTCTCTTAATTTTTCAAAGTTCATTTTTGATTTCTTTCATTGAAATGCAAGAGTTGGAATATTTCAATAATGTTTTGTCGTGTTTTACCTAGTCATAGTTGCTTTCTCTTAATTTTTCAAAATTCATTTTGGGTTTCTTTCGTTGAAATGCAAGAGTTGGAATATTTCAGAAGAGTTTTGTTTTGGTTTACCTTATCACAGTTACATTCTCTTGATATTCAAAGTTCATTTTGGATTTCTTTCGTTTAAATGCAAGAGTAGGAGTATTTCAATAATGTTTTGATGTGGTTTTCCTTGTCACAGTTACATTCTCTTGATTTTTCAAAGTTTATTTTGGTTTTCTTTCGTTGAAATGCAAGAGTTGGAATATTTCAGTAGTGTTTTGTTGTGATTTACCTTGTCACACTTACATTCTCTTAATTTTTCAAAGTTCATTTTGAATTTCTTTCATTGAAATGCAAGAATTTGAATATTTCAGTAGTGTTTTGTCGTGGTTCACCATTTCGCAATTACATTTCCTTGATTTTTCACGTTTTATTTTGGATTCATATAGTTGACATGCAAGATATGGAATATTTCAGTAGTGTTTTGTCGTTCTTTACCATGTCACACTTTTATTTTCTAGATATTTAAAAGTTGATTTGGGATTTCTTTAATTGAAATGAAAGAGTTGGAATATTCCAGTAGTGTTTTGTAGTGGTTTACCTTGTCACACTTACATTCTCTTAATTTTTCAAAGTTCATTTTGGAATTTCTTTCTTTGAAATGAAAGAGTTGGAATATTTCACTAGTGTTTTGTCATGGTTTACCTTGTCACAGTTACATTCTCTAAGAGTTGGAATATTTCAGTAGTGTTTTGTCATGGTTTACCTTATCACAGTTACATTCCCTTAATTTTTCAAATCTCATTTTGAATTTCTTTCGTTGAAATACAAGAGTTGGAATATTTCAGTAGTGTTTTGTTGTGGTTTACCTCGTCAGAGTTACATTTTCTTGATTTTTCAAAGTTCATTTTGAATTTCTTTCGATGAAATGTGAGAGTTGGAATATTTCAATAGTGTTTTATTGTGGTTTACCTTGTCAAAGTTACATTCTCTTAATTTTTCAAAGTTCATTTTTGATTTCTTTCGTTGAAATGCAAGAGTTGGAATATTTCAGTATTGTTTTGTCATGGTTTACCTTATCACAGTTACTACGTACGCACGCGTACGTAGGCTAACCTAACCTAACCTAACTTAACCTAACCTAACCTAATTTGATCTAACCTAACCTAACCTAACAAACATAAAGAAAATGTAACTGTGTCAAGGTAAACCGCAACAAAACACTACTGGAATATTCCAACTCTTGCATTTCAACGAAAGAAAACCAAAATTATCTTTGAAAAATCAAGAGAATGTAACTGTGACAAAGTAAACCACGGAAAAACACTACTGAAATATTCCAACTCTTGCATTTCAATGAAAGAAATTCTAAATGAACTTTGAAAAATCAAGAGAATGTAACAGTGACTAGGTAAACCATAACAAAACACTACTGAAATGTTCCAACTCTTGCATTTCATTGAAAGAAATTTCAATGAACTTTGAAAAATCAAGAGAATGTAACTGTGACAGGGTAAACCACGACAAAACACCACTGAAGTATTCCAACTCTTGCATTTCAATGAGTGAAATTCAAAATGAGCTTTGAAACATCAAGAGAATGTAATAGTGACAAGGTAAACTATGACAAAACACTACTGATATATTCCAACTCTTACATTTCAACGAAAAAAATTCTAAATGAACTTTGAAAAATCAAGAGAATGTAACAGTGACAAGGTAAACCATGACAAACTTAACCTAACTTAACCTAACTTAACCTAACCTAACCTAATTTGATCTAACCTAACCTAACCTAACAAAAATAAAGAAAATATAACTGTGTCAAGGTAAAGCGCAACAAAACACTACTGAAATATTCCAACTCTTGCATTTCAACGAAAGAAAACCAAAATTATCTTTGAAAAATCAAGAGAATTTAACTGTGACAAAGTAAACCACGGCAAAACACTACTGAAATATTCCAACTCTTGCATTTCAATGAAAGAAATCCGAAACGAACTTTGAAAAATCAAGAGAATGTAACAGTAACTAGGTAAACCATAACAAAACACTACTGAAATATTCCAACTCTTGCATTTCATTGAAAGAAATTTCAATGAACTTTGAAAAATCAAGAGAATGTAACTATGATATGGTAAACCACAACAAAACACCACTGAAGTATTCCAACTCTTGCATTTCAATGAGTGAAATTCAAAATGAACTTTGAAAAATCAAGAGAATGTAACTGTGACAAGGTAAACCACGACAGAACACTACTGAAATATTCCAACTCTTGCATTTCAATGAAAGAAATCCGAAACGAACTTTGAAAAATCAAGAAAATGTAACAGTGACTAGGTAAACCATAACAAAACACTACTGAAATATTCCAACTCTTGCATTTCATTGAAAGAAATTTTAATGAACTTTGAAAAATCAAGAGAATGTAACTGTGACAGGATAAACCACGACAAAACACCACTGAAGTATTCCAACTCTTGCATTTCAATGAGTGAAATTCAAAATGAACTTTGAAAAATCAAGAGAATGTAACATTGACAAGGTAAACCACGACAAAACACTATTGAAATATTCCAACTCTTACATTTCAACGAAAGAAATTAAAAATGAACTTTGAAAAAGCAGGAGAATGTAACTATGACACGGTAAACCATAAAAAAACACTAGTGAAATATTCCAACTCTTGCATTTTCACGAAAGAAAACCATGATGAACTTTGAAAAATCAAGAAAATGTAACTGTGTCATTGGAAGCCATGATTAAACACTACTGAAATATTCGAACTCTTGCATTTCAACGAAAGAAATTCCAAAATTAACTTTGAAAAATTAAGAGAATGTAAGTGTGACAAGGTAAACCACTACAAAACACTACTGAATTATTCTAACTCTTGCATTTCAACAAATGAAATTCAAAAAAGAACTTTGAAAAATAAAGAGAATATAACTGTGACAAGGTAAACCACAACAAAACCCTACTGAAATATTCCAACTCTTGCATTTCAACGAAAGAAATCCATAATGAACTTTGAAAAATCAAGAAAATGTAACTGTGTCAAGGTAAACCATGACAAAACACTACAGAAATATTCCAACTCTTGCATTTCAACGAAATAAATTCAAAATAAACTTTGAAAAATCAAGAAAACGTAACTGTGATAAGGTAAACCCCAACAGAACACTACTGAAATATTCCAACTCTTGCATTTCAATGAAAGAAAAACAAAATGAACTTTGAAAAATTAAGAGAATGTAACTGTGACAAGGTAAACCACAACAAAACACTACTGAAATATTCCAACTCTTGCATTTCAACGAAAGAAATCCAAAATGAACTTTGAAAAATCAAGAAAATGTAACTGTGTCAAGGTAAACCATGACAAAACACTGCTGAAATATTCCAGCTCTTGCATTTCAACGAAAGAAATTCAAAATGAACTTTGAAAAATAAAGAGAATGTAACTTTGACAAGGTAAACCACAACAAAACACTATTGAAATATTCCAACTCTCACATTTCATCGAAATAAATTCAAAATGAACTTTGAAAAATCAAGAAAATGTAACTGTGACGAGGGATACCACAGCAAAACACTACTGAAATATTCAAACTCTTGTATTTCAACGAAAGAAATTCAAAATGAGCTTTGAAAAATTAAGAGAATGTAACTGTGACAAGGTAAACCATGACAAAACACTACTGAAATATTCCAACTCTTAGAGAATGTAACTGTGTCAAGGTAAACCATGACAAAACACTAGTGAAATATTTGAACTCTTGCATTTCAACGAAAGAAATTCCAAAATTAACTTTGAAAAATTAAGAGAATGTAAGTGTGACAAGGTAAACCACTACAAAACACTACTGAAATATTCGAACTCTTGAATTTAAACGAAAGAAAAACAAAATGAACTTTGAAAAATCAAGAGAATGTAAGTGTGGTACGGTATACCACATCAAAACACTACTGAAATATTCCAACTCTTACATTTCAACGATATAAATCCAAAATGAACTTTGAAAAATCAAGAGAATGTAAGTGTGACAAGGTAAACCACAACAAAACACTACTGAAATATTCCAACTCTTGCATTTCAACGAAAGAAATCCAAAATAAACTTTGAAAAATCAAGAGAATGTAACTGTGACAAGGTAAACCACATCAAAACATTATTGAAATATTCCAACTCTTGCATTTGAATGAAAGAAATCCAAAATGAACTTTGAAGAGAATGTAACTATGACTAGGTAAACCACGACAAAAAACTATTGAAATATTCCAACTCTTGCATTTCATTTAAAGAAATCCAAAATTAACTTTGAAAAATTAAGAGAATGTAAGTGTGACAAGGTAAACCACAACAAAACACTACTTAAAAATTCCAACTATTACATTTTAACGAAAGAAAACCAAAATGAACTATGAAAAATCTAGAGAATATAAGTGTGACAAGGTAAACTACGACAAAACACTACTGAAATATTCCAAATCTTGCATTTCAATGAAAGAAATCCAAAATGGACTTTGAAAAATCTAGAGAATGTAACTGTGACTAGGTAAACCACGACAAAACACTACTGAAATATTCCAACTTTTGCATTTCATCGAAAGAAATCCAAAATGAACTTTGAAAAAATCAAGAGAATGTAACTGTGACAAGGTAAACTACAACAAAACACTACTGAAATATTCCAACTCTTGCATTTCAACGACAGAAAACCAAAATGAGCTTTGAATAATTAAGAGAATGTAACTGTGACAAGGTAAATCATGACAAACACTACTGAAATATTCCAACTCTTGCATTTCAACGAAAGAAATTCAAAATGAACTTTGAAAAATCAAGAGAATGTAACTGTGATAAGGTAAACCCCAACAGAACACTACTGAAATATTCCACATCTTGCATTTCAACGAAAGGAATCCAAAATGAACTTTGAAAAATTAAGAGAATGTAACTTTGACAAGGTAAACCACAACAAAACACTATTGAAATATTCCAACTCTTGCATTTCAACGAAAGAAATCCAAAATGAACATTGAAAAATCAAGAAAATGTAACTTTGTCAAGGTAAACCATGACAAAACACTGCTGAAATATTCCAGCTCTTGCATTTCAACGAAAGAAATTCAAAATGAACTTTGAAAAATTAAGAAAATGTAACTTTGATAAGGTAAACCATGACAAAACACTACTGAAATATTCCAACTCTTGCATTTCAACGAAAGAAATCCAAAATGAAGTTTGAAAAATTAAGAGAATGTAACTTTGACAAGGTAAACCACAACAAAACACTATTGAAATATTCCAACTCTCATATTTCATCGAAATAAATTCAAAATGAGCTTTGAAAAATCAAGAAAATGTAACTGTGACGAGGGAAACCACAACAAAACACTACTGAAATATTCCAACTCTTGTATTTCAACGAAAGAAATTCAAAATGAGCTTTGAAAAATTAAGAGAATGTAACTGTGACAAGGAAAACCATGACAAAACACTACTGAAATATTCCAACTCTTAGAGAATGTAACTGTGACAAGGTAAACCATGACAAAACACTAGTGAAATATTCGAACTCTTGCATTTCAACGAAAGAAATTCCAAAATTAACTTTGAAAAATTAAGAGAATGTAAGTGTGACAAGGTAAACCACAACAAAACACTACTGAAATATTCCAACTCATGCATTTCATCGAAAGAAATCCAAAATGAACTTTGAAAAATTAAGAGAATGTAACTGTGATAAGGTAAATTACAACAAAACACTATTGAAATATTCCAACTCTCACATTTCATCTAAAAAAATTCAAAATGAACTTTGAAAAATCAAGAAAATGTAACTGTGACGAGGCAAACCACAACAAAACACTACTGAAATATTACAACTCTTGTATTTCAACGAAAGAAATTCAAAATGAGCTTTGAAAAATTAAGAGAATGTAACTGTGACAAGGTAATCCATGACAAAAAACTACTAAAACATTCCAACTCTTAGAGAATGTAACTGTGACAAGGTAAACCATGACAAAACACTAGTGAAATATTTGAACTCTTGCATTTCAACGAAAGAAATTCCAAAATTAACTTTGAAAAATTAAGAGAATGTAAGTGTGACAAGGTAAACCACTACAAAACACTACTGAAATATTCCAACTCTTGCATTTCAACGAAAGAAAACCAAAATGAACTTTGAATAATCAAGAGAATGCTACTCTGACAAGGTAAACCACATCAAAACACTACTGAAATATTCCAAATCTTGCATTACAATTAAAGAAATTCAAAATGAACTTTGAAAAATTAAGAGAATGTAAGTGTGACAAGGTAAACCACAACAAAACACTACTGAAATATTCCAACTCTTGCATTTCAACGAAAGAAAACCAAAATGAACTTTGAAAAATCAAGAGGATGTAACTGTGATAAGGTAAAAGACAACAAAACACTACTGAAATATTCCAACTCTTGCATTTCAATGAAAGAAATCCAAAATGAACTTTGAAAAATTAAGAGAATGTAACTGTGACTAGGTAAACCACAACAAAACACTATTGAAATATTCCAACTCTTGCATTTCATCGAAAGAAATCCAAAATGAACTTTGAAAAATTAAGAGAATGTAAGTGTGACAAGGTAAACCACATCAAAACACTACTGAAATGTTCCAACTCTTACATTTCAATGAAAGAAATCCAAAATGAACTTTGAAAAATCTAGAGAATGTAACTGTGAGAAGGTAAACCACTACAAGACACTACTGAAATATTCCAACTCTTGCATTTCAATGAAAAAAAAACAAAATGAAATTTGAAAAATCAAGAGAATGTAACTGTGACAAGATAAACCACGATAAAACAGTATTGAAACATTCCAACTCTTGCATTTCATTGAAAGAAATCCAAAATGAACTTTGAAAAATTAAGGGAATGTAAGTGTGACAAGGTAAACCACAACAAAACACTACTGAAATATTCCAACTCTTACATTTCAACGAAAGAAAACCAAAATGAACTTTGAAAAATCTAGAGAATGTAACTGTGACTAGGTAAACCACGACAAAACACTAATGAAATTTTCCAACTGTTGCATTTCATCGAAAGAAATCCAAAATGAACTTTGAAAAAATCAAGAGAATGTAACTGTGACAAGGTAAACTACAACAAAACACTACTGAAATATTCCAACTCTTGTATTTCAACGAAAGAAAACCAAAATGAACTTTGAAAAATTAAGAGAATGTAAGTGTGACAGGGTAAACCACGACAAAACATTACTGAAATAATCCAACTCTTGCATTTCAACGAAAGAAATTCAAAATAAACTTTGAAAAATCAAGAGAATGTAACTCTGATAAGGTAAACCACAACAAAACACTACTGAAATATTCCAACTCATGCATTTCAACGAAAGAAATCCAAAATGAACTTTGAAAAATTAAGAGAATGTAACTATGATTAGGTAAACCACGACAAAACACTAATGAAATATTCCAACTCTTGCATTTCATCGAAAGAAATCCAAAATGAACTATGAAAAATTAAGAGACTGTAAGTATGACAAGTTAAACCAATCATTTTACACCTGTGATAATCCAACTCTTACATTTCAACGAAGGGAAACCAAAATTAACTTTGAAAAATCAAGAAAATGTAACTGTGATAAGGTAAACCACGACAAAACACTACTGAAATATTCCAACTCTTGCATTTCAATGAAAGAAATCCAAAATAGACTTTGAAAAATTAAGAGAATGTAACTTTGATTAGGTAAACCACGACAAAACACTATTGAAATATTCCAACTCATGCATTTCAACAAAAGAAATCCAAAATGAACTTTGAAAAATCAAGAAAATGTAACTGTGACGAGGTAATCACAACAAAACACTACTGAAATATTCCAACTCATGCATTTCAACGAATGAAAACCAAAATGAACTTTGAAAAATTAAGAGAATGTAACTGTGACAAGGTAAACCATGACAAAACACTACTGAAATATTCCAACTCTTGCATTTCAACGAAAGAAATTCAAAATGAACTTTGAAAAATTAAGAGAATGTAACTGTGACAAGGTAAACCACGACAAAACACTACTGAAATATTCCAACTCTTGCATTTCAATGAAAGAAATTCAAATGAACTTTGAAAAATCAAGAGAATGTAACTGTGACATGGTAAACCATGACAAAACGCTACTGAAATATTTCAACTCTTGCATTTCATCGAAAGAAATCCAAAATGAACTTTGAAAAATTAAGAGAATGTAACTGTGACAAGGTAAACCACTACAAAACACTACTGAAATATTCCAACTCTTGCATTTCAACGAAAGAAAACCAAAATAAACTTTGAAAAATTAAGAGAATGTAACTGTTACAATGTAAAACACAACAAAACACTACTGAAATATTCCAACTCTTGCATTTCAATGAAAGAAATTCAAATGAACTTTGAAAAATCAATAGAATGTAACTCTGACAAGGTAAACCACGACAAAACACTACTGAAATATTCCAACTCTTGCATTTCAGTGAAAAAAATTCAAAATAAACTTTGACAAATCAATAAAATATAACTGTGATAAGGTAAACCACGACAAAACAAAGGACATTACGTAAAGAACTTGCTCTGAAATGTCTTTTGAAAAGTATTTCTTGGTGCTGAGGTATCCAAGAAGCTGTAAAGTAAAGTTGTGGGGGAAAAGGATGGATGCTTCTACTTGTAAAATGGGTTTAGAAGGGACATTAAGAAAAAAAGTTGCTCTGAAATGCCTTTTGAAAAGTATTTCTCGGTGTTGAGGTATCCAAAAAGCTATAATGTAAAGTTGTGGGTGAAAAGGATGGATGCTTCAACTTGTAAAATGGGTTTAGGATGGACATTATGATAAGAACTTGTTCTGAAATGGTCTTTGAAAAGTATTGCTTGGTGTTGAGGTATCCAAAAAGGCAGTATAGTAAAGTTGTGGGTGAAAAGGATGGATGCTTCAACTTGTAAAATGGGTTTAGGATGGACATTAAGAAAGTAACTTGCTCTGAAATGTCTTTTGAAAAGTATTTCTTGGTGTTGAGGTATCCAAAAAACTGTAAAGTAAAGTTGTGGATGAGAAGGATGGGAACTTCAACTTGTAAAATGGGTTTAGAAGGGACATTAAGAAAATAACTTGTTCTGAAAAGATATAATAAAGCATTAAAAAAGTATAAAAAAATGGGGAGGGGACTCTTTGGGGGCTCGGGGGGGGGGGCATTAGGGGGTTTGGGGGACCCTTGGGGGCCGGGTGGTCCTTTGGGGACTCGGGAGGACCTTTGGGGGTCCGGGGGCCCTTGGGGCCGGGTGGTCCTTCGGGGTGCCGGGGGGCCCTTTGGGGGGCCCGGGGGACCCTTTGAGAGCCCGGGGGAACCTTTGGGGACCGGGGGCTTCCTTCGGGGTTGTGGTAGGGGTATCGGAGCCCTTTGGGGTTGGGGTAGGGGACCTCACGACACTGTTCAAATGGAACTTGTGTATTATAACGACCACACTCAAAACCTCTTCTAAAACATCTTCTAAAATCATCTTTTAAAATGTCTCTAACTGTTTCGCCAAAATAATTCCCTAAAATGTCTAAAACGGTTTCACTCAAATAACCCCTAAACTTAATTTCAGCGTGTTCCTTTTGTTTTTGGCATCCCTGCGCTTTCACATTTGAAATTACTGGGAAACCCTTTCCCGCGTTAATCTCTTCATCTCTAAGGTCAAAACATTCGCCCGGAAACAATTAACCTTGACATCAACTGTCATACATTAATAAAATTCGCCCCGCAAACAATTCTCCTGGTCGAACTCCAAAGATATTAATAAACTTCGTCCCGGAAACAATTCTCCTTGGAAACAATAAATTAATTCCCCTTTCGTGAATCAATAATTCCCCTTAGAAACAACAAATTAATTCCCCTTTCGTGACAAATCAATCAATCATGACATCATCTGTTAGAAACACGTGATCCTGTTTCCTATTCCTGGATCTTAACATTCGCCCCGAGCGTGCACTTGGCCAAAACAACAACAACAACAATATAATCAACCTTGGAAAAAGAGGTCATTGACCCACTTTGATTAACCACGTGTTCTCCCTAGGGACTCTAAGCCCATATAAGAGTAGAATGTATCTATTGAATTTGGGGAGACGTATAGGCACTACTCTTTTCTTCTTTATTGGTTTAATATAATGAAGAAGGTTAAACGGCGATTCCATAGATATGTTTCCTCCCATGCTATTTTAAGGGCATATGTTCCCTTCCATGCTATTCTGTGTTCCCTCCCATGTTATTCTAAGGGTTTATGTTCCCTTCCATGCTATTCTATAGCGCTAAGTTCCTTCCATTGTTATTCTATGGGACCTCTACACGTAATTAGACACGTTATGAAACTATGTGCTATTTGCTTATGTTCCGTTGGTACCATTCCAAACGAGTGGGGATTCCCCGCCTGTTCCTAAACATTGCAAAAAAGATAGCAGTATGAACGGGGATTCCCCCCACAAATTTGTTTCAACTCCAAGTTTTTCAACCAGACTGGTTTTTTGAAAGCATAGTGTGTACATGTTTGTAGGCTTTGTTATTAAAAACTTGGACACTACAATCAGAATTGTTTGATTGACATTTAAAAAGGGGTAATGAGATTCGCGAATTGGAGTGTAGGATTCGCGAATTTGATCCTATTAAGGATTTACCTGAAATAAAAATTTTTAACTAGAAATGGCTGAAAAGTGTTTTGGGGGAGATGGGGTGATTTTGTACTGTATAATAAACATGTGATGTTTGGACAGTGTTGTGAATTTAAAATAGTTTAACGTTCCCTTCGTTCCCCCATTTCTGAGGGGAAGGGGGGTCAATTTCGGAGGGAAAATCAAAAATACTCAGAAACGAAAATAAATGGGATCTGCCTCAAGGGCAAGGCTCAGAGGCCCTTCGTTCCCCCCTTTCTGACGGCAGGGGAGGGGGGGGTCAATTTTGGAAGGAAAACCAAAAATACTCAGAATCTAAAATAACTGGGATCTGCCTCAAGGGCAAGGCTCAGAGGCCCTTCGTTCCCCCATTTCTGAGGGCTGGGGAGGGGGGGGTCAATTTTGGAAGGAAAACCAAAAATACTCAGAATCGAAAATAAATGGGATATGCCTCAAGAGGAAGGCTCAGAGGCCCTTCGTTCCCCCATTTATGAGGCCAGGGGAGGGGGGGTCAATTTTGGTGGGAAACCCAAAAAAACTCATAATCTAAAATAATAGGGGTCTGCCTCATGGGCCAGGCTCTCTGGTCCGTGGTTCCCCCTATTCTGAGCGCAGGGGAGGGGGGGGAGTCAATTTTGGAGAGAAAACCAAAAATACTCAGAATCGAAAATAAATGGGATCTGCCTCAAGGGGAAGACTCAGAGGCCCTTCGTTCCCCCATTTCTGAGGGCAGGGGGAGGGGGGTCAATTTGGGAGGGAAAACCAAAAATACTCAGAATCAAAAATAAACGGGATCTGCCTCAAGGGCAAGGCTCAGAGGCCCCTCCTTCCTCCATTTCTGAGGGCAGGGGAGGGAGGGGGGTCAATTTTGGAGAGAAAATCAAAAATGCTTAGAATTGAAAATAAATGGGATCTGCCTCAAGGGGAAGGCTCAGAGGCCCTTTGTTCCCCCATTTCTGAGGGCAGGGGAGGGGGGGGGGGTCAATTTTGGAGGGAAAAACGAAAATACTCAAAATCGAAAATAAATGGGATCTGCCTCAAGGGCAAAGCTCAGAGGCCCCTCCTTCCTCCATTTCTGAGGGCAGGGGTCAATTTTTGAGGGAAAACCAAAAATACTCAGAATCGAAAATAAACGGGATCTGCCTCAAGGGCACGTAGTTCATTTTGAATTTCTTTCATTGAAATGCAAGAGTTGGAATATTTCAGTAGTGTTTTGTTGTGCTTTACCTTGTCACAGTTACATTCTCTTAATTTTTTAAAGTTCATTTTGAATTTCTTTCATGAAATGCAGGAATTGGAATATTTCAGTAGTGTCTTGGCGTGGTTTACCTTGTCACAGATACACTCTCATGATTTTTCAAAGTTCATTTTGGATTTCTTTCGTAGAAATGCAAGAGTTGGAATATTTCAGTACTGACTTGTTGTGCTTTACCTTGTCACAGTTACATTCTGTTGATTTTTCGAAGTTCATTTTGAATTTCTCTCGTGACATGCAAGAGCTGGAATATTTCATTAGTGTATTGTTGTGCTTTACCTTATCACAGTTACATTCTGTTTATTTTCATATTTAATTTTTTATTTATTTCATTGAAATGCAAGATTTGGAATATTTCAGTAGTGTTTTGTTGTGCTTTACCTTGTCACAGTTACATTCTCTTAATTTTTCAAAGTTGATTTTGAATTTCTTCCGTGAAATGCAAGAATTGGAATATTTCAGTAGTGGCTTGTCATGGTTTACCTTGTCACAGCTACATTCTCATGATTTTTCAAAGTTCATTTTGAATTTCTGTCGTGAAATGCAAGAGTTGGAATATTTCAGTAGTGACTTGTTGTGCTTTACCTTGTCACAGTTTTATTCTCTTGATTTTTCGAAGTTCATTTTGAATTTCTGTCGTGAAATGCAAGAGTTGGAATATTTCAGTAGTGTTTTGTTGTGCTTTCCCGTTTCACATTTACATTCTGTTGATTTTCATAGTTCATTTTGAATTTCTTTCATTGAAATGCAAGAGTTGGAATATTTCAGTAGTATTTTGTTGTGCTTTACCTTGTCACAGTTACATTCTGTTGATTTTCATAGTTCATTTTGAATTTCTTTCATTGAAATGCAAGAGTTGGAATATTTCAGTAGTGTTTTGTTGTGCTTTACCTTGTCACAGCTACATTCTCTTGATTTTTTGAAGTTCATTTTGAATTTCTTTCGTGAAATGCAAGAGTTGGAATATTTCAATAGTGTTTTGTTGTGATTTACCTTGTCACAGTTACATTCCGTTGATTTTCATAGTTCATTTTGAATTTCTTTCATTGAAATGCAAGAGTTGGAATATTTCAGTAGTGTTTTGTTGTGCTTTACCTTGTCACAGCTAAATTCTCTTAATTTTTCAAAGTTCACTTTGAATTTCTTTCGTGAAATGCAATAATTGAAATATTTCAGTAGTGTGTTGTCGTGGTTTACCTTGTCACAGCTACATTCTCATGATTTTTCAAAGTTCATTTTGAATTTCTGTCGTGAAATGCAAGAGTTGGAATATTTCAGTAGTGACTTGCTGTGCTTTACCTTGTCACAGTTAAATTCTCTTGATTTTTCGAAGTTCCTTTTGAATTTCAGTCGTGAATTGCAAGAGTTGGAATATTTCAGTAGTGTTTTGTTGTGCTTTACCTTGTCACAGTTACATTCTGTTGATTTTCATAGTTCATTTTGAATTTCTTTCATTGAAATGCAAGAGTTGGAATATTTCAGTAGTGTTTTGTTGTGCTTTACCTTGTCACAGTTACATTCTCTTAATTTTTCAAAGTTCATTTTGAATTTCTTTCGTGAAATACAAGAATTGGAATATTTTAGTAGTGTCTTGTCGTAGTTTACCTTGTCACGGCTACATTTTCATGATTTTTCAAAGTTTATTTTGTATTTCTTTCGTTGAAATGCAAGAGTTGGAATATTTCAGTAGTGACTTGTTGTGCTTTACCTTGTCACACTTACATTCTCTTGATTTTTCGAAGTTCATTTTGAATTTCTGTCGTGAAATGCAAGAGTTGGAATATTTCAGTAGTGTATTGTTGTACTTTACCTTGTCACAGTTACATTCTGTTGATTTTCATAGTTCATTTTGAATTTCTGACATTGAAATGGAAGAGTTGGAATATTTCAGTAGTGTATTGTTGTGCGTTAGCTTGTCACAGTTACATTCTCTTTATTTTTCAAAGTTCATTTTGGATTTCTTTCGTGAAATGCAAGAGTTGGAATATTTCCGTAGTTTTTTGTTGTGCTTTACCTTGTCACAGTTACATTCTATTGATTTTTCGAAGTTCATTTTGAATTTCTTTCATGAAATGCAAGAGTTGGATTATTTCAATAGTGTTTTGTTGTGCTTTACCTTGTCACAGTTACATTCTGTTGATTTTCATAGCTCATTTTGAATTTCTTTCATTGAAATGCAAGAGTTGGAATATTTCAGTAGTGTTTTGTTGTGCTTTACCTTGTCACTGTTCCATTCTCTTAATTTTTTAAAGTTTATTTTGAATTTCTTTCTTGAAATGCAAGAATTGGAATATTTCAGTAGTGTCTTGTAGTGGTTTACCCTGTCACAGATAAATTCTCATGATTTTTCAAAGTTCATTTTTAATTTCTGTCGTGAAATGCAAGAGTTGGAATATTTCAGTAGTGTTTTGTTGTGCTTTACCTTGTCACAGTTACATTCTCTTGATTTTTCGAAGTTCATTTTGAATTTCTGTCGTGAAACACAAGAGTTGGAATATTTCAGTTGTGCTTTACCTTGCCACAGTTACATTCTGTTGATTTTCATAGTTCATTTTGAATTTCTTTCATTGAAATGCAAGAGCTGGAATATTTCAGTAGTGTTTTGTTGTGCTTTACCTTGTTACAGTCACATTCTGTTGATTTTCATAGTTCATTTTGAATTTCTTTCATTGAAATGCAAGAGTTGGAATATTTCAGTAGTTTTTTGTTGTGCTTTACCTTGTCACAGTTACATTCTCTTAAATTTTGAAAGTTCATTTTGAATTTCTTTCGTGAAATACAAGAATTGGAATATTTCAGTAGTGTCTTGTCGTGGTTTACCTTGTCACAGCTACATTCTCATGATTTTTCAAAGTTCATTTTGAATTTCTGTCGTGACAAGCAAGAGTTGGAATATTTCAGTATTGACTTGTTGTGCTTTACCTTGTCACAGTTACATTCTCTTGATTTTTCGAAGTTCCTTTTGAATTTCTGTCGTGAAATGCAAGAGTTGGAATATTTCAGTAGTGTTTTGTTGTGCTTTACCTTGTCACAGTTACATTCTGTTGATTTTCATAGTTCATTTTGAATTTCTTTCATTGAAATGCAAGAGTTGGAATATTTCACTAGTGTTTTGTTGTGCTTTACCTTGTCACAGTTACATTTTCTTTATTTTTCTAAGTTCATTTTGAATTTCTGTCGTGATATGCAAGAATTGGAATATTTCAGTAGTGACTTGTTGTGCTTTACCTTGTCACAGTTACATTCTCTTGATTTTTCGAAGTTCATTTTGAATTTCTGTCGTGAAATGCAAGAGTTGGAATATTTCAGTAGTGTTTTGTTGTGCTTTACCTTGTCACAGTTAAATTCTGTTGATTTTCATAGTTCATTTTGAATTTCTTTAATTGAAATGCAAGAGTTGGAATATTTAAGTAGTGTTTTGTTGTGATTTACCTTGTCACAGTTACATTTTGTTAATTTTTCTAAGTTAATTTTTAATTTCTTTCGTGAAATGCAAGAGTTGGAATATTTCAATAGTGTTTTGTTGTGCTTTACCTTGTCACAGTTACATTCTGTTGATTTTCATAGTTCATTTTGAATTTCTTTCGTTGAAATGCAAGAGTTGGAATATTTCAGTAGTGTTTTGTTGTGCTTTACCTTGTCACTGTTACATTCTCTTAATTTTTCAAAGTTCATTTTGAATTTCTTTCGTGAAATGCAAGAATTGGAATATTTCAGTAGTGTCTTGTCGTGGTTTACCTTGTCACAGCTACATTCTCATGATTTTTCAAAGTTCATTTTGAATTTCTGTCGTGAAAAGCAAGAGTTGGAATATTTCAGTAGTGACTTGCTGTGCTTTACCTTGTCACAGTTACATTCTCTTGATTTTTCTAAGTTCCTTTTGAATTTCTGTCGTGAAATGCAAGAGTTGGAATATTTCAGTAGTGTTTTGTTGTGCTTTACCTTGTCACAGTTACATTCTGTTGATTTTCATAGTTCATTTTGAATTTCTTTCATTGAAATGCAAGAGTTGGAATATTTCAGTAGTGTTTTGTTGTGCTTTACCTTGTCACAGTTACATTCTCTTAATTTTTCAAAGTTCATTTTGAATTTTCTTCGTGAAATGCAAGAATTGGAATATTTCAGTAGTGTCTTGTCGTGGTTTACCTTGTCACGGCTACATTCTCATGATTTTTGAAAGTTCATTTTGGATTTCTTTTGTTGAAATGCAAGAGTTGGAACATTTCAGTAGTGACTTGTTGTGCTTTACCTTGTCACAGTTAAAATCTCTTAATTTTTCAAAGTTCGTTTTGAATTTCTGTCATGAAATGCAAGAGTTGGAATATTTCAGTAGTGTTTTGTTGTACTTTACCTTATCACAGTTACATTCTATTGATTTTCATATTTCATTTTGAATTTCTGACATTGAAATGCAAGAGTTGGAATATTTCAGTAGTGTTTTGTTATGATTTACCTTGTCACAGTTACATTTTTTTAATTTTTCAAAGTTCATTTTGAATTTCTTTCGTGAAATGCAAGAGTTGGAATATTTCAGTAGTGTTTTGTTGTTCTTTATCTTGTCATAGTTACATTCTCTTGATTTTTTTAAGTTCATTTTTAATTTCTGTAGTGAAATGCAAGAGTTGGAATATTTCAATAGTGTTTTGTTGTGCTTTACCTTGTCAAAGTTACATTCTGTTGATTTTCATAGTTCATTTTGAATTTCTTTCGTTGAAATGCAAGAGTTGGAATATTTCAGTAGTGTTTTGTTGTGCTTTACCTTGTCACTGTTACATTCTCTTAATTTTTCAAATTTCATTTTGAATTTCTTTCGTGAAATGCAAGAGTTGGAATATTTCAGTAGTGTCTTGTCGTGCTTTACCTTGTCACAGTTACATTCTCTTGATTTTTCCATGTTCATTTTTAATTTCTGTCGTGAAATGCAAGAGTTGGAATATTTCAGTAGTGTGTTGTTGTGCTTTAACTTGTCACAGTTACATTCTCTTTATTTTTAGAAGTTCCTTTTGAATTTCTGTCGTGAAACACAAGAGTTGGAATATTTCAGTTGTGCTTTACCTTGTCACAGTTACATTCTGTTGATTTTCAAAGTTCATTTTGGATTTCTTTCCTTGAAATGCAAGAGCTGGAATATTTCAGTAGTGTTTTGTTGTGTTTTACCTTGTCACAGTTACATTCTGTTGATTTTCATAGTTCATTTTGAATTTCATTCATTGAAATGCAAGAATTGGAATATTTCAGTAGTGTTTTGTTGTGCTTTACCTTGTCACAGTTACATTCTCTTAATTTTCAAAGTTCATTTTGAATTTCTTTCGTGAAATACAAGAATTGGAATATTTCAGTAGTGTCTTGTCGTGGTTTACCTTGTCACAGCTATATTCTCATGATTTTTCAAAGTTCATTTTGAATTTCTGTCGTGAAAAGCAAGAGTTGGAATATTTCAGTAGTGACTTGTTGTGCTTTACCTTGTCACAGTTACATCCTCTTGATTTTTCGAAGTTCCTTTTGAATTTCTGTCGTGAAATGCAAGAGTTGGAATATTTCAGTAGTGTTTTGTTGTGCTTTACCTTGTAACAGTTACATTCTATTGATTTTCATAGTTCATTTTGAATTTCTTTCATTGAAATGCAAGAGTTGGAATATTTCACTAGTGTTTTGTTGTGCTTTACCTTGTCACAGTTACATTCTCTTAATTTTTCAAAGTTCATTTTGAATTTCTGTCGTGAAATGCAAGAGTTGGAATATTTCAGTAGTGACTTGTTGTGCTTTACCTTGTCACAGTTACATTCTCTTGATTTTTCGAAGTTCATTTTGAATTTCTGTCGTAAAATGCAAGAGTTGGAATATTTCAGTAGTGTTTTGTTGTGCTTTACCTTGTCACAGTTACATTCTGTTGATTTTCATAGTTCATTTTGAATTTCTTTCATTGAAATGCAAGAGTTGGAATATTTAAGTAGTGTTTTGTTGTGCTTTACCTTGTCACAGTTACATTATATTAATTTTTAAAAGTTAATTTTGAATTTATTTCGAGAAATGAAAGAATTGGAATATTTCAGTAGTGTCTTGTCGTGGTTTACCTTGTAACAGCTACATTCTCATGATTTTTCAAAGTTCATCTTGAATTTCTGTCGTGAAATGCAAGAGTTGGAATATTTCAGTAGTGAATTGTTGTGCTTTACCTTGTCACAGTTACATTCTCTTGATTTTTCGAAGTTCATTTCGAATTTATTTCTTGAAATGAAAGAGTTTGAATATTTCAGTTGTGTTTTGTTGTGCTTGAACTTGTCATAGTTACATTCTGTTGATTTTCATAGCTCATTTTGAATTTCTTTCATTGAAATGCAAGAGTTGGAATACGTCAGTAGTGTTTTGTTGTGCTTTACCTTGTCACAGTTACATTCTCTTAATTTTTCAAAGTTCATTTTGAATTTCTTTCGTGAAATGCAAGAATTGGAATATTTCAGTAGTGTCTTGTCCTGGTTACCTTGTCACAGCTGCATTCTCATGATTTTTCAAAGTTCATTTTGGATTTTTTTCGTTGAAATGCAAGAGTTGGAATATTTCAGTAGTGACTTGTTGTGCTTTACCTTTTCACAGTTACATTCTCATGATTTTTCGAAGTTCATTTTGAATTTATGTCTTGAAATGCAAGAGTTGGAGTATTTCAGGAGGGTTTTGTTGTGCATTACCTTGTCATAGTTAAATTTGGTTGATTTTCAAATTTCATATTTTGTTTATTTAATTGAAATGCAAGAGTTGGAATATTTCAGTAGCGTTTTGTTGTGCTTTACCTTGTCACAGTTGCATTCTCTTAATTTTTCAAAGTTCATTTTGAATTTCTTTCGTGAAATGCAAGAATTGGAATATTTCAGTAGTGTCTTGTCGTGGTTTACCTTGTCACAGCTACATTCTCATGATCTTTCAAAGTTCATTTTGAATTTCTGTCGTGAAATGCAAGAGTTGGAATATTTCAGTAGTGACTTGTTGTGCTTTACCTTGTCACAGTTACATTCTCTTGATTTTTCGAAGTTCATTTTGAATTTCTGTCGTGAAATGCAAGAGTTGGAATATTTCAGTAGTGTTTTGTTGTGCTTTACCTTGTCACAGTTACATTCTGTTGATTTTCATAGTTCATTTTGAATTTCTTTCATTGAAATGCAAGAGTTGGAATATTTCAGTAGTGTTTTGTTGTGCTTTACCTTGTCACAGTTATATTCTCTTAATTTTTCAAAGTTCATTTTGAATTTATTTCGTGAAATGCAAGAATTGGAATATCGTTTCTTCAACTGAAAGTAAGGAGCAACATCATAACTTAAACCTTGGATACACAATACAGATACTTTATTCAAGAATATATGAAAAAATCGCAAGTAAGAAACAAACTCTTTCTTGAATTCCCCATTTGGATGCACAATACAGAAATTTAATTCAATAAATTATGGAAAAAAAATGTAAGTAAGTAAGTAACAAACTCTATGCTTTTTCTGCATCAATTGTCGGATATGTTGAATAAAATATGCAAAGTCGACATAGCTTTATTTCTTTTTTTAAGGTTAACTTAGACGAGGTTACGTGCGCGCAACAGAATGTAACTGTTACAAGGTAAAGCACAACAAAACACTACTGAAATATTCCAACTCTTGCATTTCACGACAGAAATTCAAAATGAACTTCGAAAAATCAAGAGAATGTAACTGTGACAAGGTAAAGCGCAACAAGTCACTACTGAAATATTCCAACTCATGCATTTCACGACAGAAATTCAAGATGAACTTTGAAAAATCATGAGAATGTAGCTGTGACAAGGTAAACCACGACAAGAAACTACTGAAATATTCCAATTCTTATATTTCACGAAAGAAATTCAAAATGAACTTTGAAAAATTAAGAGAATGTAACTGTGACAAGGTAAAGCACAACAAAACACTACTGAAATATTCCAACTCTTGCATTTCAATGAAAGAAATTCAAAATGAACTATGAAAATCAACAGAATGCAACTATGACAAGGTAAAGCACAACAAAACACTACTGAAATATTCCAACTCTTGCATTTCACGACAGCAATTCAAAATGAACTTCGAAAAATCAAGAGAATGTAACTGTGACAAGGTAAAGCACAAGAAGTCACTACTGAAATATTCCAACTCTTGCATTTCATGACAGAAATTCAAAATGAACTTTGAAAAATCATGAGAATGTAGCTGTGACAAGGTAAACCACGACATGACACTACTGAAATATTCCAACTCTTGCATTTCACGAAAGAAATTCAAAATGAACTTTGAAAAATTAAGAGAATGTAACTGTGACAAGGTAAAGCACAACAAAACACTACTGAAATATACCAACTCTTGCATTTCAATGAAAGAAATTCAAAATGAACTATGAAAATCAACAGAATGTAACTGTGACAAGGTAAAGCACAACAAAACACTACTGAAATATTCCAACTCTTGCATTTCACGACAGAAATTCAAAATGAACTTCGAAAAATCAAGAGAATGTAACTGTGACAAGGTAAAGCACAACAAGTCACTACTGAAATATTCCAACTCTTGCATTTCAACGAAAGAAATCCAAAATGAACATTGAAAAATCATGAGAATGTAGCTGTGACAAGGTAAACCACGACAAGACACTACTGAAATATTCCAATTCTTGCATTTCGCGAAAGAAATTCAAAATGAACTTTGAAAAATTAAGAGAATGTAACTGTGACAAGGTAAAGCACAACAAAACACTACTGAAATATTCCAAGTCTTGCATTTCAATGAAAGAAATTCTAAAATGAACTATGAAAATCAACAGAATATAACTGTGACAAGGTAATGCACAACAAAACACTACTGAAATATTCCAACTCTTGCATTTTACGACAGAAATTCAAAATGAACTTCGAAAAATCAAGAGAATGTAACTGTGACAAGGTAAAGCACAACAAGTCACTACTGAAATATTCCAACTCTTGCATTTTACGACAGAAATTAAAAATGAACTTAGTAAAATCAATAGAGTGTAACTGTGACAAGGTAAAGCACAACGAGTCACTACTGAAAGATTCCAATTCTTGCATTTCACGACAGAAATTCAAAATGAACTTTGAAAAATCATGAGAATGTAGCTGTGACAAGGTCAACCACGACCAGACACTACTGAAATATTCCAATTCTTGCATTTCACGAAAGAAATTCAAAATGAACTTTGAAAAATTAAGAGAATGTAACTGTGACAAGGTAAAGCACAACAAAACACTACTGAAATATTCCAACTCTTGCATTTCAATAAAATAAATTCAAAATGATTCTATGAAAATCAACAGAATGTTACTGTGACAAGGTAAAGCACAACAAAACACTACTGAAATATTCCAAGTCTTGCATTTCACGACAGAAATTCAAATGAACTTCGAAAAATCAAGAGAATGTAACTGTGACAAGGTAAAGCACAACAAGTCACTACTGAAATATTCCAACTCTTGCATTTCAACGAAATAAATCCAAAATGAACTTTGAAAAATCATGAGAATGTAGCTGTGACAAGGTAAACCACGACAAGACACTACTGAAATATTCCAATTCTTGCATTTCACGAAAAAAAATTCAAAATGAACTTTGAAAATTAAGAGAATGTAACTGTGACAAGGTAAAGCACAACAAAACACTACTGAAATATTTCAACTCCTGCATTTCAATGAAAGAAATTCAAAATGAACTATGAAAATTAACAGAATGTAACTCTGACAAGGTAAAGCACAACAAAACACTACTGAAATATTCCAACTCTTGCATTTCAATGAAAGAAATTCAAAATGAACTATGAAAATCAACAGAATGTAACTGTGACAAGGTAAAGCACAACAAAACACTACTGAAATATTCCAACTCTTGCATTTGACGACAGAAATTCAAAATGAACTTCGAAAAATCAAGAGATTGTAACTGTGACAAGGTAAACCACAACAATTCACTACTTAAATATTCCAACTCTTGCATTTCACGAAAGAAATTCAAAATGAACTTTGAAAAATCATGAGAATATAGCTGTGACAAGGTAAACCACGACAAGTCACTACTGAAATATTCCACTTCTTGCAGTTCACGAAAGAAATTCAAAATGAACTTTGAAAATTAAGAGAATGTAACAGTGACAAGGTAAAGCACAACAAAACACTACTGAAATATTCCAACTCTTGCATTTCAATGAAAGAAATTCAAAATGAACTATGAAAATCAACAGAATGTAACTGTGAAAAGGTAAAGCACAACAAAACACTACTGAAATATTCCAACTCTTGCATTTCACTGAACTAAATAAAAAATAAAATCTTAAAATCAACAGAATGTAACTGTGACAAGGTAAAGCACAACAAAACACTACTGAAATATTCCAACTCTTGCATTTCACGAAAAAAATTCAAAATGAACCATGAAAATCAACAGAATGTAACTGTGACAAGGTAAAGCACAACAAAACACTACTGAAATATTCCAACTCTTGCATTTCACGACATAAATTCAAAATGAACTTCGAAAAATCAAGAGAATGTAACTGTGACTAGGTAAAGCACAACAAGTCACTACTGAAATATTCCAACTCTTGCATTTCACGACAGAAATTCAAAATGAACTTTGAAAAATCATGAGAATGTAGCTGTGACAAGGTAAACCACGACAAGACACTACTGAAATATTCCCATTCTTGCATTTCACGAAAGAAATTCAAAATGAACTTTGAAAAATCAAGAGAATGTAACTGTGACAAGGTAAAGCAAAACAAAACACTACTGAAAAATTCCAACTCTTTCATTTCAATGAAAGAAATTCAAAATGAACTATGAAAATCAACAGAACGTAACTGTGACAAGGTAAAGCACAACAAAACACTACTAAAATATTCCAACTCTTGCATTTCACGACAGAAATTCAAAATGAACTTCGAATAATCAAGAGAATGTAACTGTGACAAGGTAAAGCATAACAAGTCACTACTGAAATATTCCAACTCTTGCATTTCAACGAAAGAAATCCAAATCGAACTTTGAAAAATCATGAGAATGTAGCTGTGACAAGGTAAACCACGACAAGACACTACTGAAATATTCCGATTCTTGCATTTCGCGAAAGAAATTCAAAATGAACTTTGAAAAATTAAGAGAATTTAACTGTGACAAGGTAAAGCACAACAAAACACTACTGAAATATTCCAACTCTTGCATTTCAATGAAAGAAACTCAAAATGAACTACTTGGCCTTAAGGCAGATCCCGTTTATTTTCGATTCTGAGTATTTTTGGTTTTCCCTCCAAAATTTACCCCTGCCCTCAGAAATTGAGGAAGGAGGGGCCTCTGAGCTTTGCCCTTGCGGCATATCCCATTTATTTTCGATTCTGATTATTTTTGGTTTTCCCCCCAAAATTGACCCCCCCTGCCCTCAGAAATGGGGGAACGACGGGCCGCTGAGCCGTCCCCTTGAGGCAGATCACGCTTTTTTTTCGATTCTGAGTATTTTTTGTTTTCCCTCCAAAATTGACCCCCCCCCTCCCCTGCTCTCAGAAATGGGGGAACAAAGGGCCTCTGAGCCGTCCCCTTGAGGCAGATCCCGTTTATTTTCGATTCTGAGCATTTTGGATTTTCTCTCCAAAATTGACCCCTCCCCTCCTCTGCCCGCAAAAATAGAGGAACGAAGGGCCTCTGAGCCTTCCACGATTGGTTCCTCTCGTTTTTTGTTGTGTCTGATCTGTTTCCATTGTCTTACCACAATTGAACCTCCCTTTCCCGGCCCTCGGTAATGGGGGAACATGTGGTCTTAGATACATCCACTAGCTGCGGAACCCAGTTATATTAAATTATGAGCATTGTTTGTGTTCACTCCACAATTGACACCCCCCCTCCCCTGCCCTCAGGAATGGGGGCACGAAGGGCCTCTGAGCCTTCCCCTTGAGGCAGATCCCATTTATTTTCGATTCTGAGTATTTTTGGTTTTCCCTTTAAAATTGACCCCCCTCCCCTGCCCTCAGAAATGGGGGAACGAAGGGCCCCTGAGTCTTCCCCTTGACGCAGATCCCATTTATTTTCGATTCTGAGTATTTTTGGTTTTCCCTCCAAAATTGACCCCCCCCTCCCCGGCCCTCAGTAATGGGGGTCCGAAGGGCCTCTGAGCCGTCCCCGTGCGGCAGATCCCATTTATTTTCGATTCTGAGTATTTTTGGTTTTCCCTTTAAAATTGACCCCCCTCCCCTGCCCTCAGAAATGGGGGAACGAAGAGCCTCTGTGCCTCGTCCTTGAGGCAAATCTAATTTATTTTAGATACCGAGTATTTTTGGTTTTCCCTCCGAAATTGACCCCCCCACTCCCCTGCCCTCAGAAATGGGGGAACGAAGGACCTCTGAGCCTTCCCCTTGAGGCAGATCTCATTTATTTTCGTTTCTGAGTATTTTTTATTTTCCCTCCAAAATTGACCCCCATCCCTCCCCTGCCCTCAGAAATGGGGGAACGAAGGGAACGTTAAAATATTTTAAATTGACAACACTGTCCAAACATCACATGTTTGTTATACAGTACACAATCACCCCATCTCCCCCAAAACACTTTTCAGCCATTTCTAGATAAAATTTTTGATTTCAAGTAAATCCTTAATGGGATCAAATTCGCAAATCCTACACTCCAATTCCCAAATCTCAATTACCCCTTTTTAAATGTCAATCAAACAATTCTGATTGTAGTATCCAAGTTTTTAATAACAAAGCCTACACACATGTACACAATATGCTTTCAAAAAAACCAGTCTGGTTGAAAAACTTAGAGTTGAAACAAATGTGTTGGGGGAATCCCCGTTCATACTGCTATCTTTTTCGCAATGTTTAGGAACAGGCGGGGAATCCCCGCTCGTTTGGAATGGTACTAGTGGGACATAAGTAAATAGAACATAGTTTCATAACGTGTTTAATCACGTGTAGAGGTCCCATAGAATAACAATGGAAGGAACATAGCGCTATAGAATAGCATGGAAGGGAACATAAACCCTTAGAATAACATGGGAGGGAACATAGAATAGCATGGAAGGGAACATATGCCCTTAAAATAGCATGGAAGGGAACATATCTACGGAATCGCCGTTAAACCTTCTTCATTATATTAAACCAATAAAGAAGAAAAGAGTAGTGCCTATACGTCTCCCCAAATTCAATAGATACATTCTACTTATAAGGAGTCCCGTCACGATCAATAGGGTCATTTCTACTCGAATTACTCGTATATTACAAATTTATTATTTTCCAGTTCTTACAGCATTGAAAATGAAAATAAAATTACAGTGAAAAAAAAAATCTTGAACTGATGGATCTTTCAACAATTAATATCATTATATATCATTATATATCTTATATATTCAATTTGATTTTGTTTATACTTTCCAAGACTGTTCAAGGCTCACATAGTCTTGCCATTTTTTTTTAACTCTGCCATTTTTTCTAACTAATCGTGTTGGTTTGTTATGAAAACATTCTATGGCATCTAGGCATTTCTATTTGAGCGGAAAACTGCACCTCAAACTTTGTGGAACATGCATTTTCTAGCATGAAACACCAAAATATAATAAAATGTCAAGTTTCGGAGTGTTCCACCACTCGCAAGCAAGTGCCATTGGTATTTTTGAATCCGCATGGTCAATTTATGGGGTGGAGGGTAGGCTAATTCTCGTAGCAGCCCCATTCCGTCGTGGTAAGATTCACACTTTCAACACTTGGTGTCTGGATTATCAAATAATCTACCAAGCATACAATTACCCTAAATCAGTATCAATAAATAAATGAAACCTAAAACGAACCAGTATGAAAACAAACATCAGAGTCAAACTCAAAACAAGCATAAATTAATATGAGTAGGATTCAAAATCCCTATGATTTCTAAAAGCCAGACATATAATTTGTACTTTACTGAAAAAAAATTCAATTGAGTTTACTGAAAGATAATGTGCATTGTCAATTTAATGTACATATGCTGATATTTATTCCCTAAAATCTTAATTAATGAAAGAATTGTTTTCAGTAAAGCGCCAATGACGCAGTAGGTTTTAGGCTTCTGCAGGTGAGGCGATACCCAAACTCTTGTTTGTAGTTATTTTTATTCGATTCAAATTTGATTTGCATATTCAATTCAAGTTTCACTCGTTTTAAGATTTATTTATTCATTTACATTAATATATATTGTATGTTTGTTCGCATTGATTGTTATTTAATTTTTGTTCGTTCTAAGTTTCATCTATACTTTAATAGCAAAATATTTGTTTTCGTTTTAAGCTTGATTTTCATATTCAATCTAAGCATTACTCGCTTTAAGATCTATTTATTCATTTATATTATTAATAGTTGTATGTTTTTCGTTCTGATTGTTTATTTATTTTCTGTGCGTTTTGAGTTTCATTTATTCTTTAATAGTAATTTCTGTTCGTGTTTAGTTTTAATTTTAACAGGTATTTGTATATCCTGAGCTTAAGTTTAAAATGGCCTTTACTTTTCTTTGAAACACTTATTTTTCGGAAAGTTTTTTTAATTAATGCATAATATATGGTCAGTAATGTACCATTTAGAATACCATTAGTATTCTAGTTTATGTACCATTACCATTTATTTATGTAACATTTTTCGAAGCACAGAACAACATTTCATTCCAAAGAGGAAGGAAAAGCCATTGATTGAAAATTCTGAGATAGCTAATCAATTTAAAATCATTGAAAGGTTATAAAATGAGCTTACCAGTTTCAAAGGCATAAATCAAAACAGTTCGTGGTAATGAACTGTAAGCAAGGAGCAACCCGGCTCATTAGTAACCGAAACTCCAAAAAACGGAATTATGATACCAATAGATACATCAAAAGAATCAAATTTGTATGCTGATCTTAAATATATAAGATTCATTGAGTTTATCTTTACCCATCGAAAGTTACGAGCCTGAGAAAACAGGTCTTATTTTCGAAAAAAAGGGAAAACACCCACTAAAGGTGATAGAATCTTGATGAAAATTACACCATCAGATTCAGCGTATCAGAAAACTCTACTGTAGAGGTTTCAAGCTCCTACCTGCAAAAATGTGGAATTTTGTATTTTTTCGCCAGAAGAAACATTATTTGTTTATTTGTTTTGATTATTTGACGCATGTTTACAAGTTTTTTTTTTTTTTTTTTTTTGTTTTTTTTCCAGGGGTGATCGTATGGACCCAGTGGTCATAGAATGCAGCGAGAGGGCTCATTCGAATGAATTAAAATTTCGAGTGACTTTTTTAAGGGACCAAAAAATCGGAGGGCAACAAGGCCCCCTCCCACGCCCATTTTTTCCCAAAGTCACCGGATCAAAGTTTTGAGATAACCATTTTGTTCAGCATAGTCGAAAAATCTAATAACTATGTCTTTGAGGAAGATTTGATCCCACACAGTCCTCGGGGGAAGGGCGGCGAGCTAAGAACTTTGCCCATTGATTACATATAGTATTGGTTATTGGGAAGTATACAGACGTTTTCAGGAGGGGGTTTTTCTGGTGGGAGGGGGAGGGGAGGGGTTACGGGAAGAGATCTTTCCATGGAGTTATTTGCCATGGAGGAAGAGAATTTTCCATGAAGGGGGTGCCAGATTCACTAGCGTTATTTTAAAAACGATCAGAAATTTAAAAAAAACAAGTTTTTTCAACTGAAAGTAAGGAGCAGCATTAAACTTAAAACGAACAGAAACTATTGTGTATATGAGGGATTCACCCCCTCGTCAATACCTTTTTCTTTATGCTAAAGTATTTTTAATACTTTCAAAAGAGCTATTTGTTCTAACTAAACGGCCTTTGTGATTCAGGGGTCATTGTTAAAGAATTGGAATAAAATTCGAACTTTAGCGTAAAGAGACAAGGGGACAAAATTGACGAGGGGACAAAAGCCCTCATATACGTAATAATTTCTGTTCGTTTTAAGTTTTAATGTTAGTCATTACTTTCAGTTAAAAAAACTTGTTTTTTTTTGTTTTGTTTTTTTACCGAATAGCAACGCATTCTTTCCTAAAGCTCCATGTAATCCGTACAAAATAAAACGGTGAATAGAAAAAAATGTTTTATTGCTTCATTTACCACATCTTTGTGCAAGTATGGGGGGGGGGGCTGAAGCCTCAAAAAGTGTATTCCAATGCCCAAATTTCTGAAACCTCTGCTGGCCTTCAGGTAAATATAGAAGAATGTCTTGGGCGGGAGTTGAAATTAACCTCTAAACTCCCTTCGTTTCCGGGAATACTTTTCCTGCGGCGTGATTGCTCCCCTCGTATTGCAAAAAATAAAATGTATATGTAATGCAAAAAATTACATTGAAATGCTTCCCAGCAGAAATCGGGGAGAGTTGGAAGGGAAATCGAGATTCCTGCCAGCAACTTTCCCTGGACGGGGGCAAATACATTAAAAACTTTGTTTTTACCAATATTTAAACGAGAAAATTTCTCTTTTTCCTATTTGTATATTGTTTTATGTCTTCTTGTTTCACAGAATTTATCGGGCTCCTACCTCCCCCTCCATCTCCATGAGAGACATCCACATTAAATAAAGGTTTGTTTATAAGAACTCTCCTTGAAAACCGTCCCATTGCCACATGCCTGGTGCAGTCAGAATTCCTATTTTCCAAAACACGGTTGCAGTTCGAATTTCAAACTTCAGTATTAAAATTGAAATGTGATTATCGAAATTTTTGAAACTAATTAGACAATCGATTTCTAAATAGCGAAATTAGGCGAATGTCTTAATTGCCTTTTGGATGTTTATCAAACAGTTCGTGGTAACGAAGTGTAAGTAAGGAGCAGCCTGGCTCAATGGTAACCGAAACTCTAGAAAACGGGATTTTGATACCAATATATACATAAAAGGAATCAGATTTTAATGCTGATTTCAAATATATAAGTTGCATCAAGTTTAGTTCTACCCATCAAAAACACACCTGAGAAAATTTGGCTTATTTTCGAAAAAAGGGGGAAAGACCCCCTAGAAATTATAGAACCTTAATGAAAATCACAATATCATATTCAGCGTATCAGAGAACATTACTGTAGAGGTTTCAAGTTCCTGTCTGCAAAAATGTGGAATTTTGAATTTTTTGCCAGAAAGATCACGGATGCGTGTTTGTTTGTCTTTTTTTTTCCCAGGGGTGATCGTATCGACCCAGTGGTCCTAGAATATCGTGGGAGGGTTCATTGGAACGGAAATTAAAAGTTATAGTGTCCTTTTTAAGTGACCAAAAAATGGAGGGCAACTAGGCCCCCTCCCACGCTCATTTTTTCCCCAAAGTCACCCGATCAAAATTTTGAGATAGCCATTTTGTTCAACATGGTCGAAAATATGATAACTATGTATTTTAGGATGACTTAATCCCCCGAAGTCTCCGGAGGGGGGGGACTGAAAGTTATGAACTTTACGCAATGTTAACATATAGTATTGGTTATTGAGAAGTATACGAACGTTTTCAGGGGGAATTTTTCTAGTAGTGGTGAGTGGGTGGGTCGGGGGTTATGTGGGAGGATCTTTCCATGGAGGAAGTTTTCATGGGGGAAGGGACATTGCTATGAAGGGGGCGCCGGATTTCCCAGCATTATTAAAAAAAATCAGAAATTAAAAAAACAAAAACAAGTTTTTTAACTGAAAGTAAGGAGCAACATCAAAACTTAAACGAGCAGAAAATATGACGTATATGATTGGGTTCACCCCCTAGTCAATACCTCGCTCTTTAAGCCAAATATTTGTTAGTACTTTCATAGGAACCATTTATTCTAATTAGCGGCCTTTGTCATTAAGGGGTCATTTTTAAAGAATTGGAACAAAATTCGAACTTAGCTAAAAGAACAAGGTATTAACTAGGGGTGAACCCCCTGATATACATATTAAAAATATATGAATATAGAAGTTCGTTACGTAAGTTAATTCGTAAGTTACGTATATTTATTACTGATAAAAACGTTCGTAAATAAAATTAAACAAGTCTCGAGAAAACCATTTAACCAAATAAAAGTAAAATTAATATGCAAATTTCGTTTTAATTATTCATGTACGGTGAGCCAAAATCAAAACCTGCATTAATTCAAAAACGTTCAAAAGTTAAATAAAAAAGCAAGTTTTTTTTTAACTGAAAGTAAGGAACGACGTTAAAACTTAAAACGAACAGAAATTATTACGTATATGAAAGGGGTTGTCCCCTCCTCAACGCCTCGCTCTTTACGCTAAAGTTTGACTTTCTCACAGCTCTATTTATTTTAAACAATAAAAAACTTTAGCGTTAAGAACGAGGCGTTGAGGAGGGGACAGCCCCTTTCATATACGGAAAAATTTCTGTTCGTTTTAAGTTTTAACGTCGTTCCTTACTTTCAGTTAAAAAAACTTGTTTTTTTATTTAATCTCAAAATTAGATCCACCAGTTGCTTCTTACCAAAAATACAAGTCACTCCACAATAGGTTTAGAAAATCTGAACAATATTTTAGTTTATTGCTACTGAATTAGGATAATATTCACTTCATTTTGCACTTTACATATCCTTCGATATTGAGAAGGGTAAAGCAATTTTCTCAATCTCCGTCCTTCGCATATCCTCCATCATCGCCTTCAATTAGAGGGTAGAGGGGCATGTGTCCCCTAGATTTTTTGGAGGTATTTTCATTGAAGAATCCCCTTTTTTGGTATTTTCATTGGAGAAATTGAAAATCCGACAAATTTGCCCTCCCCCTCCTAGAATTAAAAAAATAATTTTGCCCCTCCCTTAAATTTTCGTTAATTGACACTACTGCTCTCCATAGAAGTTATGAATAGTGCCACAATTAATCATGTGGTTTCTGAAAATCCTATGAAAAAATATGTTCATCCATCTCGAAGATTATATTTTCTTCCCCAACGAGAAGCGCATGATTTATTCACACCTCATCAAGGAATCTCCAGTCGCAAATTAGCCGATGACAGTTGAATAGTTTTGGCCCCTCTCTGTCTGGCATCTCGCGTGCCCCCTTTGATCTGTGCCATTTGCTTTTAAGGGTTCTCTTTGACTTTTTGACCTCTAATGGATTAAATCCAGTTTCTAAGACGTAAATATAATCATGCAGAAAATTAGTTGTAATCTTTTTATTGTTATATAAATGCCGAAACAGATAACGCTTTGAGGAAATAAGAGACAGACAAAGACATTTAATAGTCACTGTGGATTTTAATGTCCAAAGGGGTTGGGACTTATTAGGGGCATAACAATTTCACCTATGGGCTTTGATGGTCAAATCAAATTTTGGTAAATAATTTTTACAAGTCTATAGCTATTGCAAATTTCAGAGAAGTGAATGTGTCGGGACACAATGGGATAAAAGAGCAAAAAAGTGGCATATTTTAAAGATTTGGGACATAATAAGGCAAAAAAGGGACACATTTTGTCAATTTATGACATAAAAAGAAATATTTCCCAGTTCGATATATATTTTGGTAAAGAAGAATGTCACTTCTCACCAAATTAGTGCTTTTTTTAGCATCCAGGTTTCACAGAGATGTCGTAAGTAAGGGAGTTTCTCTCAAATAAGGGATTTACATGTTTATATGAGTTTCGTGCTTTCATTCTAAGCCATTGGCTAAAAGTGACACATTTTTAGATGCTCAGGGACACATTTTTGGCACAAAAAGTTGGCAACCCGGGTGGCACAAGCACTTTAGTTGTTATGACCCCACTGAGGAATACGGTACCCTTGGAATTCCTAAGCCTCCTCTATATGTTATAGTTTGTGATAATTTTTCTAGACTACATTGTGATCAGTCTGTATAATTGGCCTGTTCTGGTAAATTTAGTCTTCATTTCCTCGAATGAAATTCCCATTTTCTTAAAACAGAAAATGAAACAACACCTGGTACACGAATGCAGAGATTGAAAGTAAAGGGAAGAAAAATTAGAAAGTTGCTGGAACAGTAGGAAACCAATTAAACGTAACTACTAAAAGAATGAGTTGTAAAATGTGAGCATTTTAAAATCAGGAATAGAAGTCATTGTGGATTTCTATATAAAGGGGAGGTTTTACTATGGGTATTGCAACCAGGGCCTTATCCAGAGGGGAAGGTGTTTGACCCCCCCCCCCGAAATGTTTGTCTGACTCGTAAAAAGTAAAAAAATTGATATAATTTTTTTTTGCATTTTTTCAGTTGTTTGTTTAAACCCGCCATCTCGAAAAAAAATCCTTGTGTAAAACACCCCCCCCCCCCAAAAAAAAGCATCCTGGATACGACCCTGATTGCAACATCATTTATGTGGTGTGAATCAAAATTGAATTGAGTGTATAAAGATTGAAGCATCCTTTCTTAAAGTGTTGTTGATGCTGGTAGAATTCGATTGTTTGAAGGTAGATTGGTATAGTCGCTATTTTATGCCAGAGTTTAATTCGTTTTAATTTTGTTTAATTAATTTAACCCCCCCCCCCCATGAAAACGTGTCTGACTCGTAAAAACGTAACAAAAATGCATATAAACAAATGTTGATGTTTATTTTTAAATTTGTACACAGACTGATCTCGTGATCAAACTATAATATGTAGAGGAGTCTTGGCCACCATTTGATTCTGTCAAAAATAATTTAATTCTGTATATTACAGATTTGTCGTTGATTTACAGGGTTGATTTTACGTTTGAATTATTGCAAAACAAAACTATGATGGTATTTAATTCAACATGATGGTTAAATTCAACCAGACCAAATAAAAATTAGCCCAATATACTTTCCTTATTTTTTCCAGTAAATTCAAGTCGAAATATTACACATTGTATAGCTAACTTTGAAATATGAAAATATACAACTAAGCAGAATACCAAGACGAACAAGTCATTAGGGTACATAAAGAAAGAAAAACGAGCAAAAATGGGGTTTTTATAGGCCAAATGAAAATACTGACAAAACAAAGCTAATATTTCGAGAGGACAAACGCCTCTCTTCTTCAGCGCGAAACGAAACGATGTATCCAAGGAAAGTGCCTAAAAAAAAAAAAAAAAAAACGCAGAAAGTCAATGTGAAAAGAACCAAAAAACTAAAAACTTAAAACATGAATAAAATTCAATAAAAGCCAAAAATTAAAAGAATTAAAACCAAATACCTAACAACCATAAAAGCGAGTTATTCGCCAATATCCGCGATTTGCACAAAATCCAAGAAATATGAACTGCCATCGACGGATACTAGCGAACAGTTGTTCGCTAGTATCCATCGATGGCAGTTCATATATTTTTTTTTGGATTTTGTGCAAATCGCGGGTTCTGGTAAATGACTCGCTTTTATGGCTGTTAGGTATTTGGTTTTAATTCTTTTAACTTTTGGATTTTATTGAATTACATTCGTCTTTTGAGTTTTTGGTTTTTTCTTTGGTTTATTTGTTCTTTTCACATTGACTTTCCGCGTTTTTTTTTCTCTCTTCGACACTTTCCTTGGATACATCGTTTCGTTTCGCGCTGAAGCAGAGAGGCGTTTGTCCTCTCGAAATATTCGCTTTGTTTTGTCAGTATTTTCATTTGGCCTATAAAAACCCCATTTTTCATTCTTTGTGTGATGTCAGGCCAATGTGGTTTAAGAAATTCTCTAAGTCATTAGGGCTGCAGGGGTTTCAAAAGGGTGAAAGTTGGTCGTTTTTGGTCGCGTTGAATTTAACCATCATAACCGTCACGTTGAATTAAGTACCATCATAGTTTAGTTTTGCAATTATTCAGACATAAAATCAACCCCGTAAATCGGGGATTTTTAGATTATCGAAATAAATTATCAAAATCTATTAAAAAAAATTTAGTGTTTGCTTTTGAGTTTTTTTTTGTCCTAGGGGCTTATATTCGTATTTTTTTTCTCTTTATTTACTTTTGTGATCTGAGGACGGTCGAGTGGAGGTCACGACCGAAATATCTGTATTTTTTCTTACCTTTTTTACTGGCTGGAACTATCCTAGTTTTTTTTTCTTCACAATTTGTTTTTCATTTTGTGTGTAGACAAGAAACATTCTTTAATGGAGCTGTCCAAGAAAGTGACTAAAAATGTTCAAAACTGGATAATTTGGCTGTAAATATACTCCTGATCTAGTCGAGGAACACTATTAGGGTCTTTAGTTTTTTGATTTTACTTCTTTTCTTTTTTTTTTCTGACATTGGTCGTATTGATAAGTGTCCAAAATATCCAGATTTTGAATATTATTAATAAAATCCACTATCTTCGAAGGCTCTCTTTCCTAGAAAATTTTATTTTATTATCTATTAGTCACATATGTACCAGAGTGGAGCCCCTCACCCCACATAGAAAAATGTTTAGTGTAAAAATGAATTAACGTGTTATCAATTTATAATTGTTATTATTTTGTCTTTTGCCATGGTCCTTTTTTTTAATTATTATCGTATAATGTTAGCTGTAAAATGGTCATTTTCATAGTCAATTGCCCCCTTAAAATAAGTTGAACGTAAGTAGCTCAATCTCCCCCCCCCCCAAATTTCATGATTTTTATATATTTTCCTATACTTTAAACGGAATTTACCTGTTTTTTACGACTTTTTCCTCCGGCCCCGAATCATTTCGTGCGTGCCTAGGAATACCCCTGCTCACATTCAGTTCTTTCCATACCTCTCGCTTTAAAAGTAAATTATTGAACAATTACAAAATTGCCTTTAGGAAAAACTGTGTCTATCGAAATTAGTATCCCAAAAAGAAAACGCCCGCAAAGGGGTAGAAGCTTGGTATTTGGGGAAACCCGATTCCTCCAAATGCCGCAAATGGATTTGGGCTTTCAAATGGTCAGCTGAAGGACCACCAGTGGACACAGATAAATTTGTTTAACTAATTGACACTTTTGATTAGGCCAATGTTGGATAACAAACTGAATTCATCAAGATGAAATACGATACGTAACGTTATGCATGAGTAGGAGTAGCCCTTGCACGAGTTTTAGGCTAATGACCACAGTATGAAAATTAAAAAAATGAGACAAATCACTGGAACAGGGGAGGATCCAGGAGTTTTTTAGGGGGGGGGGCGTAAAATAGGTTGATCCGATAAACTTGCGCTAGGAGCAAGATTAATTAACGCAAAGTTGAGTTAATTAAGTAAATTACACTACTTCACACTACGCTAGGAGGGGCCCTCGCACCTCCCCCTGGATCCACCACTGCACTGGAAATGAATTAAGCAACTTGTGATTGCTCAACAATCATTATGAATATGAATCTCTTGAATGTGATTTTCTCTTGAATATTAGTCTTTATGAATATGAATGGAGTTTCTACCTGAATCTCTTATGAGAATACGGATCTATTCAACCTGGCCAGTAAATACCTAATGCAAACTACTCGTTGCACTTTACTAACACAGGGTGGCGAATATGGTTTGCGTGTCTCACTTTCGTTTTAGCGAATTAGCCAGCCAGTTTCGCTATTTATGACTAGTACACTTGCGCACTATGAAGATTTTAAAAACTATACTATATATAATATAGGAATCAATGGTTTCATACAAGGCCGTATCCAGAGGGGGGATTAAGGGGATTGAACCCCACCCGCCCCGAAATGTTTGTCCAATTATTAAAAACGTAGCAAAAATGAATATAAACAAATTCTGGTATCTAGTTCATAAAAGTAGTTCTTGTACGCTTTTTTTTCAACAAAATGTTCGATATTTTATTAAAAAACAAAGCAAAAAAAAAAAAAGGTTGAAACTTGAAGCTTTTCAGTTAATTTTTGAATTTGAAGCCTAAATTAGTTAAGTAATTCATGGAACACAGAGTGAATATGGGTTATCACACACGGTTTTTCTGTGCGATAAATGTTTTATAAATTAATTTTGTTATGAATTTTTTTTCGAAACAGGGGAAAAAACATCCCCTAGAATTCAAAGAATCTTAATAAAAATCATACCATCAGATTTACTTATGCAACGTTGTTTTACTCTACAAATCACAAAGATAATGGAACTATATACTTTATTTTTGACCTTGAGCAGGGATAGATAGATAGATAGATAGATAGATTTTTCATATAACAGGAAAATAATTAAGCAACAATCTACAAAAGGAAAGAATATAAATTTTTTTATATCAAGTAACGGTTTAGTTGCCGAACGATCTCTTACCAATCTCTTACCAAAAATATTAAGACTTTATTCAAAGAGAAATTAGAGATTGAAAAAGATATTCTTCTTAAAAAAGTGTACCGCATAAAGATTGTTAGCCCCATTACAGTTAGAAACAACAAACAAGCTGGAGTATCACCTGTTCTTATTTCTTGTGCGAATAATTTGGACTTGCAAATACTATTTGGCAATGTAGGCAAACTTAAAGGAAGCGGTATGAGAATATGTACTGATTTGCCTCCTTCACTAAATGCCCTACGTAATGAGCTTTTGGCCAAGGCACGTGATCTTAAAGCTCAGCAAATATCCAAGTTCACGCGAGTGAAACAATCCGGGGCCAGACTATTGCTGCAAACTAGAAACGATATTACTGGCCCATGGGTAACACATGACGAATGCTAATATTAGTTGTATATATATCTATATAATGATTGTCAGATTGATTTTGTTTTTGTTTTTTATTATTCAGTATATAGTCTATGCTGCTTAGGAATGTGAAGATCGATAAGTAAAGTGTCACACTTAAAAAAAAGTGTATTAATCTCATTCTCTCTGTTCTTCTTTATTTTTGTTTCCTTTCTTTTTGCTGTTTTCGTTCCTATGTGCTTTCCTTTTTTCCGTATTTTTCACTTATTTCCAAATCACTGCTCATCTATCTCTGAGCTCCTAGGCCTAAATTCATTAAAATTGGTTCAGTTTTCTTGCCGTATATCTTTTGTTGCAGATATTCTACAGGAACGTACTGCCGTTGACTTTTTTCCACTGTGTCGCCCCAGCCCACCGTCAAGTGGAGAATATGGGTGAGTAATTTTTTCTTTTAATTTGAATAGTGGTGGCTGTGGTGGAACTCGCGATAGGTTGAGTGAGTTGGAGGAGAGACCCTTGAATTTATCACAGATTCTTTCATGCATTGATAGAGAGGATGAAAACACTTATGATTATTTCATTAATAATTTACCCATGAACAAATACCTTTCTCTAGGAATGATTATGAGTAAGCCAACAAAGAAGCGTCTGAGAACAGCATTTCTAAATTGTTGTGGAATTATGAGTAGTTTAGACAATATTTTACTATTGCTTTCCGACCATAAGATTGATGTTTTTGGTCCATGTGAAACATTTTTAAATGAGCAATCTTCTGAGCTAGCTCATATAAATGGGTATAAGTTGTTAATTAAACATAGAATAGGTAGGACAGAGAGGAGGGTTGGCTTTTTTTTGTAAATGATAGTATACCTGTAAGAGAAGTGAATGATTATGATTACCTTTATGAAGAAATGGCATTTGAATTTTTTGCTATTGAGCTAGATTTAAGTCCTTCGAAAGTATTATGTTGCGTCCTATATAGGCTGCCGAGTTCGGCTGCTAATCAATTTGTAGAAAAGTTCGATGAACATCGCTCGCTGATGACCCAAAGAAAGTGTAAGTTAATGATGTTGGGTGATTTTAATATTGATATTAGTAATGTACATAGGGATGTGAATTCAATGTTTTCGAATAATGTTGCCGTTGACTTTGTAACGATTTGTATTTTCGCGGGTTTGCCTCCAACATGCCGGATCCCGACGAGAATCACGGAGTCGTCAGCGTCTTTAATTGACAGTATTTTCACAAATTTAGAGACACTAGGCTGTAACGCTATAGTTGATGATACTTCTGACCATTTTGCAATTCTGTGTGACATTCAAATGGGCCCGTCTTCTAAACCCTCTTCATTGAGGTCAAGAATACTGGACGCTGCTTGGATTTATAAACTGAAAAGTTTACTGTCCCAAGTCAACCGGTCTCCCTGCTTAGAATGTGACGACGTGGACAAAGCTACAGAATACTTCATCAACCAGTTTGAAATAGTACTTAATAAGACATGTCCTTTATCAAGCAGGCAAGCTAGGCGTTATGTTAAACCAAAGAAACCATGGATTACAGCTGCTGTTCTGTCCTCTATACATACCAAAAATAACCTCTTCAGGAAATTCATGGCAGATCCTACACATGAAAATCAGGCCAAATTTCGGCAGTACAGAAATTGTCTGACAAAATTACTGCGACAAGCGAAGCAGTCATACTATCTTCAGGAATTTCAAAATGCTGAAGGGTCCCCGGAAAAGACTTGGTTGATTATTAATGAATGCCTTGGGAAAAAGAAAGTGAAAAACCTTCCGGAAGAGATATTATCACCAAAAGACAAGAAAATTGTTAAAGGAAAGCGAAATGTTGTTGGTGTCCTAAATGAGCACTTCGCAAATATTGGTCACGTAACATCACTTGAGGCACCAACTCGAAGTTTACCCGATTCAGCATATTCTGCTTACATTCCGCCTCCATCGGATTGCTCTCTTTTCCTAACGCTGGTCTCAGCAGATGAATTACTGCAAGTTATATACCAACTGAAGAATGGGTCGTCGGGAAGTACAGATGGCTCGTCGACAAGCCTACTAAAACGGATAATGCCTGATGTTACAGAATTTTTAGTTCATGTTATCAACTTATGTTTTTAAAGTGGACGTTTCCCAGCTTGCTTAGAGTCTGCACGTGTTTTAGCCCTGCATAAGGGTGATGACGTGAAATATCCAACAAACTACAGGCCAATCTCGATCCTATCTTCATTCGCAAAAGTAATTCAACGACGTCTTTACAACCGTATAGTGAAGTTTTTTGATAAGAGGGGATGTTTTAATGACCTTCAGTTTGGGTTTAGGAAGGGTCATAGCTCTGAACATGCGATTCTGACTCTCACACAGTTTATACATGAAACTTTTGATGAAAAAAAAATTCCGGCTACTATATTTATCGATATTAAAAAAGCATTCAATACTACATTTCATGCAATTTTGCTTCGTAAACTAGAAAATTATAGTGCTAGTGGACCAGCAAATTCTCTGATTGACTCATATTTAACTGGGTTTAGTCAGTTTGTGGATAGTGGAAATGCTACCTCTTCACTGCTTGCTATCACTGGTCAAGTCGGCGTTCCTCAAGGGTCCAGACTTGGACCTCTGCTCTTTCTTATTTATGTTAACGACATCAACAGGGCGCTGGATTATCTCGGGCTAAATGTCCTATTCGCTGATGATACAGCCTGCACAGTGAGCGGTACTGATGAAAGATCGCTTAAGAAGAATTTGTTGGCAGCTTTCGAGAGGATAGAAACTTGGTTTAGTGCAAATAAATTATCTGTTAATATGCCAAAAACCAAGTTCATGATTTTCTCTCGTACTGACCAGTCATTACCTGAACTTAGTAGACTACCCATTGATGAATATACTTATTTAGAGCGTGTATCTACTATGAGATATTTAGGAGTGCTAGTTGATCAGAATATGAGTTGGAAGGAACACATTGCTAAATTGCGGATGAAGTTGGGAAGGAATGTTGGAATTTTGCGGCATTTGAAATTTATTCTACCTTTTCATGCGATGAGATCGGTATATTTTGCCCTAGTTCATTCCTATCTGAGTTATTGTCCCCTGATTTTTCTGAATACATTTAAAACTCATATAAAATCACTTCAAAGGCAGCAAAATAAAGCACTGCGTATTCTGAAAACTTTCATTCCCTCCCCAATATCCCTACCATCAAAATCGCCAAATAAAAGTATATTTTCTTTCCTTAATATATTACCAGTGGAATTATTATTATCTTTTCATGGATTGATGTTTTGTGTTAAGTATTTTGCTCAAATTCTACCGAAAATTTTCTATGCTATGGATCTATTTAACCAATGTGCGCACGATTATGGAACGAGGGGATCTTTCAAGTATGTTGAGCCCCGAGCTTGCACTGAGAGATCGAGGTTCTCACTCAGGCACTGCATAACCAAACTTTGGAATGTGCATGGGTCGGGTCTTAATATGAGTCTTTCTGTTGGTACACTGAGGGTTCATTTAAAAAATATTTTACTAACCCTTTGATCATTTTATTTAATTTAATTTTTTTTTTAATTATTTTTTTAAATTCAGTTATGGTCTTCCTGCTGGCACATTCTATTGGTAGGGTTTCCACACGGCTTCACTTCACTATTTTTGGTGTTTTGTTTTAGTTTGTTCTCCATTTGGCTGCTGGCTTGGGGTGATGCTTGGTAAGTCTTACATTTTTCTTTCTTTTTTATCTATTTACAAAAGTGTGATTATGTACAAATACAGTTATATATTATGTTTTTGTTGTTTTTATTTGTTATTGGTTGCCTGGCAACACGAGCTAGACTCTCAGCCGGGCATACACATATTGTAGTTGTATTTAGTTTATAAATAAAAGAATCTGAACCTGAACCTGATAAGATTTATAGCTTTATCGTAAGTATTCGAAAGTGGTTTGAGAAAAGAAGGGAAAGTAGACATCCATATGACGGGGCAAAAGGAAACATAAGAACGAATTAAGCTATAAGATCAGATTGGCAAATAAATATTATCTAAATATTTGAGTGTCTTTTCTGTGATTACAGTTTTGCCGTACTTTGGAAGTTTGTTAAGATGTGAGTTTTATTTACTTGTTTTATCTGTTGATCTTTTTTTCTCTTGTTTGTGTTGTTCTTTGTCTTTTTCTTTAGATGAATAACTTTTTTTCTTTTTCTTTTTTTCTCGTTGATAAAGGATCCCAGATGTGGAGTCGAAATATTCGGATTTTCTTAATATTTTGTTGTTCCTTTTGTTTTTAGTACGTTTGTCACTGCTTTATTTAAATTAAACCCGTCTTTCCCTCTTAAACTCTCTTGCAAATTGTGATGAAGATGTAAGAAAAATTAAAATTTCGAATTAAATTTGCGTATACTTATCGGCAACTGCGCCCCCTATTTTTTTTATTAATCCCACCTCCTCTCCTCTCTGTGACATAACAACAGTAGTACTACTACAGTAGTAGTACTACTAACAACAACTCACCGCAGCACCAAGCCGCCTGAGGCCAACACAGCTACGCACGCTCCTCCTCCATCCCAACCTATTCAAAGCCTCCCCTTTTACGCCCGCCCATGAAGTTCCTATTTCCTTTAAATTTTTCTTAATGTTATCCCCCACCCTAGATAAGGACGACCTGCTTTCGGTTTAGCCATGACAGTAGGCCAAAAAGGACAATTTTCCGCAGACTGCCATCTTTCACCTACACAACGTGCCCAAGCCACCCCAACCTTTCTTTCATTATAGCCCTAGAGAGCGGTATTGAATCACATTTTTGGTATGGCCTATTATTTGAAATACGGTCAGTCAGCCGGGTACCCATAACAATCCTTAAGCAATTTCTCTGGAAAACATCTAGCAAATCTTCATCCGCTTTTCGGAGTGCCCATGCTTCAGAGCCATATTTGACCACTGTCATCACTGTGCCTTCTAATATTCTAATCTTGTTTTGCAGACTTATCTTCCTATTTTTCCAAACTTTTTTTAACTGTGAAAAAACACCCTGAGCCTTGGCTATTCTACTTTTGACATCTTCACTGCTCCAACCGTCTTTACTAATAATACTACCAAGATAAGTGAAGCTGTCCACCTGATCAATATTAGAACCACTGTCATCACTGTAGCTTCTAATGTTCTAATCTTGGTCCACAGACTTATGTTTCTATTCTTCCAAACTTTTTTTTAACTGTGAAAAAAACTGAGCCTTGGCTATTCTACTTTTAACATCTTCACTGCTCCCACCTACTTTACTAATAGTATTACTAAGGTAAGTGAAGCTGCCCACTTGATCAATCTTTTCATTACACAACGTCACCTTTTCATCTTCACTTATTCCTAGCCTTAGTGACATAGTCTTCTTAACATTAACTTTCAAACCTATTCTAGCACCTTGAACTCGCGAAACCTCTAAAAATTCATTCATTTTGCTCACACTTTCCTCTAGGGTGCTTAAGTCATAAGCATAATCTAAGTCCAGGAGACTTTTTCCTCTCCATTTGATTCCATGGTCTCCCATTGCCTTTCTTGTGCTCCTTAAGACAAAGTCCATCAAAATGATCCATATAAAGGGAGAGAGAACCCAACCCTGCTTAACTCCTGATTCAATACAAAACCAGCTGCTTACCTCATTTCTTACCTTAACTGCAGCAGTGTTACTAATTTAAAAACGACATTTATTTTTTAAATTGGGTATCCAAACAATATTGATACAAACACAGTATGCTACTATAAATATTTAAAATGATCAAAATTTTTAACAAGGATTATTAGCCTTCATTATCATTTTCTGTATTTTTATCCTATATTTTTATTTTTTTCCCTTTTCCTTTTCCTTTTATAGAGGGCGCAACTGCGCCCTCTATAAATTTTAGTAAAAATAAAACTTCTAAATTACAAAATGGTTTTAATCGTTAGATTGTTTGTTTGAAATGTTTCGCCCCTAAAGCTTTTGCGCCCTGGGAAAGTGTCTCCTTTGTCCCCCTAAAACCACCTCTGAATCTTAGAGGGGTTTGATTATCGCTAGTAAATTACGCTGATGATATTTTGAGCATTAGTCAAACGCAGACAAATTTAGAAGAGAGTTTTTGAGGAGCACACACATATCGGGCTAAAGCTCAACCAGAATAAAACTGAATTCCTAGTTTTCAACCACCGCAGTAGAGTCAGTTTAACTGTCTCTTGGTGATCATGTCGCTCTTGAACAACATCACCTTACTTACCTTGGAATACAAACTAGGAAAAATTTGTACCCAACCCTAGCTTTATTGAGCGATTTTTTTGCGAATAAGACTTGAAAAGCTTATGGGCTGCCAATTCCCAAGGAATTTAAATTTAGCAGCCGTATCCTAGCTTATGTATAATGCCTTTGTAGTCGCGCATTTGCTCGCTCTTTCGCTATTTTAGCCACTTTTCACGTAGGGTGATAAAGTAGGAAGTGTTGTTTATAAATATGCAAAGTACCTACTTCTGCTGCATCTTTGGACTAGTGGTAGCACTATAGGAACCAAATATGAAGTTACTAGCTCTCTGAAGGCTCTTTATAGAAGAGCTGAATATTATCAAAAGCTACTAAACTTTGAAAGTACTTTTGTCCTTCGGTAGGCTACTCATTTTTTTTAGTATTGATTTGTGTTTAATGTTTTTTTCTTTTTTTTCTACTCCACAGTTATGTGGTTTTGTGCGTTTTGAAGAGTAATAAAATTATACATACGCATGCACATTGAGGTAGATGCACGTAAGCCAAATTAAGAACGACTTTTGATCAATCAAACTTTCTTTTTAAAAGGAAGAAGGTTGAATCCTGTTTTTGCACTGCTAGGATAGACACATTTTTGGAAGGTCTTTATTCTAAAACATAAATAATGAATCTCAGAGTCTGGTTGTTTGGCTCATTCAAAATAAGAATATAATTGTTTCTGACTAAACCTGTTAAATTTAAGCTGATTAAAACCTGTAATAGCAGCCCAGGTAAGTGAAGCTATTCATTTGAAAGATTTTCTCGTCCCACAAAATCACCTCTTCACCTTCATTAATTTCTAGTCTAAGTGTCGTAGTCTTCTTAACATTAATGTTCAAACCTATTCTTGCACCCTGAACTCGCAAAACCTCTAAAAATGTATTCATTGTGCTAACATTTTTATCTAGGACGCTGAAGTCATCAGAATTCTAGTAGACTTTTACCTTCCCATTTGATCGTTTGCTCTCCCATTGCCTTTACCGTGTTCCTTCTTGTTATACGCCAAACTTTCATGTTCGGGTGTTCCTACGGGGTGGCAAATGGGATCCACACGGGTCATTTGCGTAGCTCCCTGGCATCGCTATTTTTTACCACTGAACTTGCGCACTGAGAAGATTTTAGAAAAGTATTTAAACAGTAATATTTTACAAACATTGTTCCAGAAGATCTGCTATTTGCAAAACCTTTTAAAAGTTACACAGCTGGAGAAGCAATTTTTTATATGATAAATTGGTATTTTGAAAAGAATTGAATAACCTTGTCTTATTGTGTGGGTGTATGTACAAATGGCGCAAAATCAATTACAGGAAAGTTTTCAGGTTTTGTGGCACGGGTTAAGACCTTTTTAGGCCCAGCTCCCTCAAGCTAAGACCAAGGTCCGCAGCTAAGCAAAAACACAACAATTTTTTAATCTTTCATCGAGAAGTCCAATGACTTAGAGACGAAAAAGGGAACTTTTACTTTTACTTACTTTTTCTGCAAAGTCTCTGTAGTTTTCAATGGGTTTTCAAGTTTTATTCCGACTAGAGTTTCTAGGACCTCTGTAAAGCTATTGGACAATGTGTTTTCAAATGTACCTTTAAGATCTCCAGAAGTCATTGTAAATATTAAATCTGTCTGCTCTTTGGGAATCATCAGGTTGTTAATGTTTTTAAGATTGTTAACTTTGTTGGGGATGTCCTGGGTACTTAATTATTTTTTTTTCTTTCGAAGAAGCTGTCTCTGCTTGAAAAAATAATAAGGATTCCAAATCAATAAACTTCATTTTAAACTGAAAGATACTTTTCACTGTACTTTTCTTTGTCCAATTTTTCCTAGACAAGCCAGTATTGAAATGATTTTGAAGGTATACAACAGGCCTTAAGAGTTATTACTTTTTTTTTATTCAACATTACACAACTAGATAGAAGTCAAAAGAAAATGACTCCCTAGAAAGTAAAATCCAAAAACATAAAAGAGAAGCATATTGTCTATAGTAATACTCTAGAGTAATAACTGCCAGAGTCCTGGTAAACTGACAGTTTTTGGGTAGAGTTCTATAGAAAGATGAGCTATTGACGAGTCACCGTATGGCTTGCATAATGTCAATTTTTGAAGAAATTCTTAGAGGTATTTTGGAAATAAGTTTGTCCTTTATCCTTTATAAGCAAGTTTGATCGCTCAAGGGATTAAAAAGAACGGTACTTTATTACATTCTTGATTATGCTCAGAAAATGCTTGCGCACAAAGGGTGAGATAGAAACTTCTGAAAAATGGGTTTGTCTAGTTTTATTTGTTTCGGGAGGTTAGTCTGACCCTCCTCCCTCAGACCCTTCCTATTACCATCTTGTTGATTTCCTGTTTATGCTTTAAGACTCAAATCTATCTTGTAATAGTAGAAGTAGTATCTATAATAGTAGTAGCAGTATGCACAGAGTGACTTTTGGTTAGTCCAGCATTATCCCTCTCAACACGCCCTGAAAGTTTCAACTTAATACTTTGTTGTTCCTGTGAAACACTCGTACATCCTTTTAGCAACCTGAATGCATATAGTAAGTTTTGATTTAGTTCAACATCCCCTAAAGATTCCCTGGAAGTTTGCCCAAATACCCCCTTAACCTCAATAGAAGTAGCAGTCGTAGCTGTAGCAATATTGGTAAAATGTACATAGTGCCTGGTTTTTAGTTCAATGTCCCCTCAACATGCCCTGAAAGTGCCAAGCTAATTCTCTAAGCCGCACCTAAGATATTTCTTGTATGCCCTTTTGAAAATCTTTATGCATATAATGCGTTTTGATTTATTAGAAACACCCCTCTAAACATTCCCTGAAAATTTCACGTTAATACCATTATTCTCACTAGTATGCACACAGTGTCTTCTGGTTAGTTGAAAATCTGTCTCAACATACCCTGAAAGTTTCAACTTAAGGCTATAGCCTGTTCCTGATATATTACTGGTACATACTTAAATTTGCTTAAAATATGGACACAAAAGCTGAATTTTTAATTACCTAAGAAAATACACAGACATAAAACAGTGAGACTTTATCATAGGCAGGGCGATAGCGCTGCCTAGGTAAAGAATGATGTGGGGACAATGTATTATTTATTTTTTCTTCTCCATATCTGGGCAATTCGTATCGAAGGAGTTGTCGTAGGAAGTTCGAAAAGGGCTCATTCGATTGGAAATTGGAGTGGCTAGTGCCCTTTTTAATAGTCGAAAGTGATTGGAGTGCCACTAGCCCCCCACGCCCATCATTCCCCCAAAAACATACAATCACAAGTTTGAGTTAGCCATTTTGTTCAGCGTAGTTGATTTCCAGATAGAAAATATCTTTTTGGGGAGGATACTCCCCTACAGCCTTCGGGGCAAGTTTAAAGTTATGCCCTGGGGGTATATAAGGTTTTTATAGAAGGCGTTGTCGTAAAAACTTCAAAAAAAGCTCATTCGATTGGGAATTCAAAGGGCTACTACCCTTTTTAATAGTCGAAAGTGATTGGAGGGCAACTAATCCCTCCCACAACCCTCGCGGCAAGGGTTGTAAGTTATGGCCTGGGGGCATATAAGATTTTTATAGAAGGTGTTGTCATAGAAACTTCAAAGAAGGCTCATTCGATTGGAAATTGAAATGGCTAGTGCCCTTTTTAATAGTCAAAAGGAATTAGTGATTTTCTTTTGTTATTGTTGTTGTTTAGACCAGGGCACTTCTTACCCCCCTCTCACGCCCACCTTTTCCCCAAACACATCCAATCAAAATTTTGATATAGCCATTTTTTTCAACGTAGTTTTAAGTTCTGTAAATTAGATCCTTGAGGATGACAACCCCCTCAAAAGCCTCAGAATAAGGTTTGTAAGTTATGGCCTGGGGGCATATAAAGTTTTTAGAAACTTCAAAAAGGGCTCATTCGATTAGAAATTGAAATGGCTAATGCCCTTTTTAATAGTCGAAAGTTATTGGAAAGCAACCAACACCCCTTCCACGCCCACCATTTCCCCAAACACATCCAATCAAAATTTTAAGATAGTCCTTTTGTTCCACGTAGTTTAAACTTCAGGAGATTATACCTTTGAACAGGACAATCCCCCCACAGTCTTCAGGGCAAGGGTTGTGAGTAACGCCTTGGGGGTAAATAAGTTTTTATCGAAATATTGGTCGTAGAAACTTGAAAAAGAGCTAATTCGATTTGAACTTCAATGGTCTAGTGCCCTTTTTAATAGTCAAAGTGCTTTGAGGGCGACTCGCCCCCCCCCCTCGCCCACCTTTTCCCCAATAACATCCAATCAAAATTTTTAGATAGCCATTTTGTTCAGTGTTGTGAATTTCAGGATAGAAATTATGTTTTTGAGGAGGACACTCCCCCATAGCCCTCAGGGCATGAGTTGTAAGTTATGCCCTGGGTGCATATAAGGTTTATATAGAAAGCGTCGTCGTATAGTAAAATTAATGTCAATTATCAGAAGGCCTAAACTATGACTCGTCTTTTATCACAGGAGTTTTGACTAAAAGCTCACAATTAATATTCCACGAAAGTACAGCTTGCACAGTAGTAGGCACATCCATATCATACCGTGGGCTTTGCTAGTTGACTGTTGTTATTAGGACACTTTACACTTTAACAATTATGGCCGGCAACTTACATTTCCGAGCACGGAGAGGCACTGTTAGAGGTGTGGTGGCATGATCCACAGCGACAGCAGAGGGCCCAATTGGTGCAGTGCGAGGCCAGATGTCCAGTCTTATGACACGAGAAACAACGCTTTTGGAGGTATATAAATGCTTGTGCAGAAAGATTTTCGTAGCCTACTTTCACAGACACTTTCAATAACTGAAGTAGTAAGGGCGTGCACAGTATCACCAGTGATTGCGTAATATGACTTACCACGGGTCAGTCACCTATTACTATGAACGGTACATGCCTTACCAGACGGGTTTCTAAGGTAACACCCATTTTCTTGGGGTCAATCAGAGAGAGAGCGGTGGTTACTCCATATACAGTAACTTGATTAGTAGGTTTTTTTCAAAACTTGGCAATGTATAATGTACTCAAGCATGTTTAGAGAGTTTGATTACATGCCTTACCAGACGGGTTTCTAAGGTAACACCCATTTTTTGGAGTCAATCAGAGAGAGAGCGGTGGTTACTCCATATACAGTAACTTGATTAGTAGGTTTTTTTTAAAACTTGGCAACGTATAATGTACTCAAGCATGTTTTGAGAGTTTGATTTTTTTGTTGTCACTTTTCTAGTTTTTTCTAAACCAGTATTTGCTTGCCTGTATAGAACCATGCTATTTGCTTAACATCCGTTTTTTTTATTTGTCCTTGAAAAACTGTATACAGGTTTTTTTCTGTTTTTGTTGTCAATTGTACAATGGCACCTTTTCAGAGCATGTACTTATGGATACCTTTCCAAGCAAGATGGTTAAACATGCTTTTACAATCGGAAATGTTTGATTAACATTTGCAAAAAAAAGGGGTAATGGGATTTGCGAATTGGAGGAGATGGGGTGATTATGTACTGTATAATACACACGTGATGTTTTGGAGAGTATTGTCAATTTAACGAGAAATGACTGAAAAGTGTTTTGAGGGAGATGGGTTGCATGGAGGGTTGAGTTTTTCAAAGAGAGTGAGTATTTGACATTTTTGCAAAAAGGGATAAGGAATTCGCAAATTTGACTCTATGAACGATATTAATCAATGTTTTGAATAATAGGAGTGTGAATGATTCTAATTAGTGATTGGATTGTATGACGGTGGAGAAAAAAAGGATTAAACTGATTAACAGTTAAGGTAACCCCGAAGGGGATGTTAACTCAGGTAATTTGTTACTTGACCTAGCTTTACCTGTCCGATCTGGTCTGTATAATACACAAGTAACGTTTGAAAAGTATTGTCAATTTAAAATAGGATCTAACGTCCCCTTCGTTCCCCCATTTCTGAGGGGCAGGGGAGGGTAGGAGAGGGGGAGGGGGAGTCAATTTTGGAGGTATAACAAGTACCATTCATTGCGATCGTAGCTCTATGTTGGCTCGTTTTAAATATTTCAGCTTGTCTATTCATTTGTGTTAAATAAAAATCTTGAATCTGGAAAATGAAAAAATAAGTATTTAAACAAAATGTACGATGCTGCTAATTAAAGAATAGTAGGCTACATTCAGAATTGTTTGCATGAGGGTTCAGATAAAGAGGGTTTACTTGCACGAGGGTTCAGATGCATGGGGGTTCAGTTGATTGGGGTTCAGTTACACGAGGATTCAGTTACAATGGACCCCACACAAAAACAATGGGGCACACACAAAAGCCAAATTAGCCCAGTGGCCTATGAGAAAACTCAGTAGCACGGGGGTTCAGTTGTACAGGGTTTCGGTTATACAGGGGTTCAGTTACATGGAGGGTTCAGTTGCACGAGGGGGGATTTGCGAATTGGAGGAGATGGGGTGATAGTGTACTGTATAATACACAAGTGATGTTTTGGAGAGTATTGTCAATTTAAAATAGTTTAGAAATAAAAAAAATTTAACAAGAAATGGCTGAAAAGTGTTTTGAGGGGGATGGGATTGCATGGAGGGTTGAGTTGCACGAGGGTTCAGTTAAAGGGGTACAGTTACACGGTTGTTTAGTTAAATTGGGTTGAGTTGCACGAGGGTTCAGTAGCACGAGATTTCAGTAGCACGGGGGTTCAGTTGTACAAGGTTTTGGTTATACAGGGGTTCAGTTACATCGAGGATTCAGTTGCACGAGGATTCAGTTAAAGGGGTATAGTTAAACAGGGGTTTAGTTAAATTGAGTCGAGTTGCTCGAGGGTTCAGTAGCACGAGGGTTCAGTAACACGGGGGTTCAGTTGCACGAGGGGGGATTTGCGAATTGGAGGAGATGGGCTGATAGTGTACTGTATAATACACAAGTGATGTTTTGGAAAGTATTATCAATTTAAAATAGTTTAGAAATAAAAATAAATTAACAAGAAATGGCTGAACAGTGTTTTGAGAGAGAGGGGATTGCATGGAGGGTTGAGGTGCACGAGGGTTCAGTTAAAGGGGGTATAGTTACACTGGGGTTTAGTTAAATTGGGTTGAGTTGCACGAGGGTTCAGTAGCACGAGAGTTCAGTAGCACGGGGGTTCAGTTGTACAGGGTTTTGGTTTTACAGGGGTTCAGTTACATGGAGGGTTCAGTTGTATGAGGGTTCAGTTAAAGGGGGTATAGTTACACAGGGGTTTAGTTAAATTGGGTCGAATTGCACGAGGGTTCAGTAGCACGAGGGTCAAGTAACACGGGGGTTCAGTTGTACAGGGTTTCAGTTACATGGAGGGTTCAGTTGCACGGGGGTTGAGTTAAATGGGTCTTGAGTTCCACGAGAGTCGACTATAAATAAGCCTTTTGCATCTTTCTGGACTTTCTGTGAAAGGCGGGGATAAGTATTTAGTTTAAATAGTTCTAAGAGGAATTGAGTTTTTCTTTCATTGAAATGCAAGAGTTGGAATATTTCAGTAGTGCTTTGTCGTGGTTTAGCTTGTCACAGTTACATTCTCTTAATCTTTCAAAGTTCACTTTGATTTTATTTCATTGATTCTTTTTGTTTGCATGTCCGGGTTGGTGTTTGCAAGTCCAAGTTGGGTTTTCAGACCTAGATTTTTTAGATTATTGTGTGTGTTTGACTCCTGGGGTTTATTATTTGAGAAGTTAACTTTAGTATTTTGTGGTTTTACGTGCCTGAAATCATGAATTAGAATAGTTAATTTAGCTGTTTGGGTTTTCAGACCTTTTTTTGAGATTTTCGTGGGCGCTAGGTTCCTGGGACTTATTATTTGAGAAGTTAACTTTTGTATTTCGTATTTGACGTGCCTACTTAGGTAATAATGGATCATTTAGTATTGTTTCTAATGTAAGTGTTTTTTCTTAAGAAATTCCCACTGGAGGTTTTATGACTCCTCACCACAATGAATTCAGATGGTTTTAGGACTCATCTCACTAGCCATAACTCAATTCAACCTTGAGCGAAGGTATAAAAGTTTGATGAAATATTTCTCTACTTAACAACTACATTAATAGCCTCCAAGATGATAGGATTGTATGACACCGAATTTATCGGATTAAAAAAATCATTTTGTCATGTTATATTTGAATGTACTTTTTTATTATTGTCCATGGATCTCGAAGAAATTGACTGTTATCATTGGATAGTGAACTATAATCCGTTTGAGTATGATAAAAGCTTGTGGAGTACATCATTACGTTATATAAACAAATTGGGATTCTATGATAGAGTGATTACACCACTTAATAATACTGGTCAGGAACTGAGGAAATGTTCAGGAGGAAGTCGGTGAAATTTGCAGCTTTTTCAGGGTTGAAGCACTCTACGTAAAGGGTAATGTATCTACAGATAAAGTTTTAATTCAAAAGTGTGACCCTAGGATTCCACTTTTCAATCTAGAAGAGTTTAAGTGTCCTAAATTTGAAAGGGGTTATCACCGTCCTGCAGACGAGGTTAGGTTCTTCTCGCAGTGGATTCCTAAGGACATACCTGATCGTGATAAATCAATAAGACATGGTTAAAAAAACTATTCCATATCCTGGGATCATCGTTTCTGGATGTTTAAGTGTGAACTCTAAGTACTATTTTTATGTAAATATGTGGTGCTGTATTTTTTTTTCTCAAAAAAATATGTTAATACGCTTAGGCAATAAATATCTTTAAGCTTAACCCGTCTTTATTCTTTAGAATAGTTTTATTCATTTCATTAAATTATGGAGAAATTGTAAGTAAGTAACAATAGCTTTCTTGAATTCACTTATTTTACACAATACAGATATTTAATTCAAGAAATCATAATAAAATCCCAAGTAAGTAATACAGTCTTTATTGGTTTCACCTATTGGACAAACAAGACTGAAAGTTCATTCAAGAAGTAATGAATGAATTGTAAATACGCAACACTCATTCTAGAAGTCACCTCTTGTATACACAATGCAGAAATATCACTTAAAAAATTATCAAAAATGGTAAGTATGTAGCAAATTCTTTCTTGAATTTCCCTCCTGGATAAATAAAAAAAGACATTTCATTCCGGAAATTATGACGAAATTCTAAGTAAGCAACAAACTCTTTCTTGAAGTTACCTCATGGATACACAATGCAGAAATTTCATTTAAGAAATTATCAAAAATTGTAAGTAAGTAGCAAATTCTTTCAAAAATATGTTAATATGTTTAAGCAATAAATATCTTTAAGCTTAACCCGTCTTTACTCTTTAGAATAGTTTTATTCATTTCATTAAATTATGAAGAAATTGTAAGTAAGTAACAATAGCTTTCTTGAACTCGCTTCCTGCACACAATACAGATATTTAATTCAAGAAATCATAATAAAATCGCAAGTAAGTAATAAAGTCTTTATTGTTTTCACCTATTGGATACACAATACTGAAATTTCATTCAAGAAATTATGAGGGAATTGTAAATAGGTAACACGCTCATTCTTGAGGTCACCTCTTGTATACACAAAGCAGAAATTTCATTTAAGAAATTATCAAAAATTGTAAGTAAGTAGCAAATTCTTTCTTGAATTCGCCTCCTGGATAAATAAAAGACATTTCATTCAAGAAATTATGACAAAATTCTAAGTAAGCAACAAACTCTTTCTTGAAGTTACCTCATGGATACACAATGCCGAAATTTCACTTAAGAAATTAGGAAAAAATTGTAAGCAAGTAACAAACTCTTTCATGAAGTCACCTCGTGGGTAAATAAAAAAGACAGTTCATTCAAGAAATTATGACAAAATTCTAAGTTAGTAACAAACTCTTTCTTGAGGTTACCTCATGGATACACAATGCAGAAATTTCATTTAAGAAATAATCAAAAATTGTAAGTAAGTAGCAAATTCTTTCAAAAATATGTTAATATGTTTAAGCAATAAATATCTTTAAGCTTAACCCACCTTTATTCTTTAGAATAGTTTTATTCATTTCATTAAATTATGAAGAAATTGTAAGTAAGCAACAATAGCTTTCTTGAATTCGCTTCCTGCACCCAATACAGATATTTAATTCAAGAAATCATAATAAAATCGCAAGTAAGTAATAAAGTCTTTATTGTTTTCACCTATTGGATACACCATACAGAAATTTCATTCAAGAAATTATGAAGGAATTGTAAATAGTTAACACACTCAATCTTGAGTAATTTAGATGAGGTTACGTGCGCGCACGTAACCTCATCTATATTAACCTTAAAAAAATGGAATAACGCTATGTCGACTTTGCATGTCTCTCTCACTATGTATGCGCCGTCGCGGTGTGTAACCAATCACCAATCAAGTTATTGTATATTGAGCAACCTCCGCTGTCTCTGATTGGTCCCTAAAATGGGTGTTGTCTAAAAAAAACCAGTCTGGTTGAAAACGTGGAGTTTTCGTACTGCTCACTTTTTTGCAATGTGTTGGAACCAGTGGGGGATCCCCGCTAATTTGGAAAGGTGCCAAGGAAAGGCAAGCAAATAGCTTGTAGTTTCAAAACGTGTTTAATCACGTTTCTTGAATGAAGTATCTGTACTGTATATTCAAGAGGTGAAATCAATAAAGAGCTTGTGACTTACTTACAAATATTTTCATAATTTCTTGAATGAAATTTCCGTATTGTGTATCCAAGAGTTGACTTCAAGAAAGAAATTGTTACTTACTGAGAATTTTTTCATAATTTCTTGAATTAAATTTCTACATCGTGTAGCTAAGTGAAAATTGTTTGTGATAAAGAAAAAAAGTTACTTACTTGCGATTTTTTCATAATTTCTTGAATGAAGTATCTGTACTGTATATCCAAGAGGTGAAATCAATAAAGAGTTTGTTACTTACTTACAAATATTTTCATTATTGCTTGAATTAAATTTCTACGTCGTATATCTAAGTCATGAAAACAATTAAGAGTTTGTTACTTACTTAGAATTTTGTCATAATTTCTTGAACGAAATTTCTTTTTATTTATCCAGCAGGTGAATTCAAGAAAGAATTTGCTACTTACTTACAATTTTTTCATAATTTCTTTAATGAAATTTCTGTATTGTGTATCCAAGAGGTGACTTCAAGAAAGAATTTGTTACTTACTTACAATTTTTTTTCATAATTTCTTGAATGAAGTATCTGTACTGTATACCCAAGAGATGAAATCAATAAAGAGTTTGTTACTTACTTAAAAATATTTTCATAATTTCTTGAATGAAATTTCCGTATTGTGTATCCAAGAGTTTACTTCAAGAAAGAAATGGTTACTTACTGAGAATTTTTTCATAATTTCTTGAATTTAATTTCTAAATCGTATATCAAATTCGTGAAAACAATTAAGAGTTTGTTACTTACTTAGAATTTTGTCATAATTTCTTGAACGAAATGTCTTTTTGTTTATCCAGCAGGTGAATTCAAGAAAGAATTTGATACTTACTTACAATTTTTTCATAATTTCTTTAATTAAATTTATGTATTGTGTATCCAAGAGGTGACTTCAAGAAAGAATTTGTTACTTACTTTCAATTTTTCATAGTTTCTTGAATGAAGTTTCTGCATTGTGTATCCAAGAGGTGACTTCAGGAAAGTGTTTGTTACTTGCTTACAATTTTTTCATAATTTCTTAAATGAAATTTCCGTATTGTGTATCCAAGAGTTGACTTCAAGAAAGAAATTGTTACTTACTGAGAATTTTTAAATAATTTCTTGAATTAAATTTCTACATCTTGTATCTAAGTCATGAAAACAATCAAGAGTTTGTTACTTACTTGGAATTTTGTCATAATTTCTTGAACGAAATGCCATTTTTGTTTATCCAGCAGGTGAATTCAAGAAAGAATTTGCTAATTACTTACAATTTTTTCATAATTTCTTTAATGAAATTTCTGCATTGTGTATCCACGAGGTGATTTCACGAAAGAGTTTGCTCCTTGCTTACAATTTTTTCATAATTTCTTAAATGAAATTTCTGAATTGTGTATCCATGAGGTAACTTCAAGAAAGAGTTTGTTACTTTCTTAGAATTTTGTCATAATTTCTTGAATAAACTGTCTTTTTATTTACCCAGGAGGCTAGTTCAAGAAAGAATTTGCTACTTACAATTTTTTATAATTTCTTAAATGAAATTTCTACCTTGTGTATCCATGAGGTAACTTCAAGAAAGAGTTTGTTGCTTACTTAGAATTTTGTCATAATTTCTTGAATGAAATGTCTTTTTTATTTATCCAGGAGGCAAATTCAAGAAAGAATTTGCTACTTACTTACAATTTTTGATAATTTCTTAAATTTATTTCTGCATTGTGTATACAAGAGGTGACCTCAAGAATGAGTGTGTTACCTATTTACAATTCCTTCATAATTTCTTGAATGAAATTTCAGTATTGTGTATCCAATAGGTGAAAACAATAAAGACTTTATTACTTACTTGCAATTTTATTATGATTTCTTGAATTAAATATCTGTATTGTGTGCAGAAAGCGAATTCAAGAAAGATATTTTTACTTACTTACAATTTCTTCATAATTTAATGAAATGAATAAAACTATTCTAAAGAATATAGACGGGTTAAGCTTAAAGATATTTATTGCTTAAACGTATTAACATATTTTTGAAAGAATTTGCTACTTACTTACAATTTTTCATAATTTCTTAAATGAAATTTCTGCATTGTGTATCCATGACGTAACCTCAAGAAAGAGTTTGTTACTTACTTAGAATTTTGTCATAATTTCTTGAATGAACTATCTTTTTTATTTACCCAGGAGGCGAATTCAAGAAAGAATTTGCTACTTACTTACAATTTTTTATAATTTCTTAAATGAAATTTCTGCATTGTGTATCCATGAGGTAACTTCAAGAAGGAGTTTGTTTCTTACTTAGAATTTTGTCATAATTTCTTGAATGAACTGTCTTTTTTATTTACCCAGGAGGCGAATTCAAAAAAGAATTTGCTACTTACTTACAATTTTTGATAATTTCTTAAATGAAATTTCTGCATTGTGTATCTATGAGGTAACTTCAAGAAAGAGTTTGTTGCTTACTTTGAATTTTGTCATAATATCTTGAACGAAATGTCTTTTTTATTTATCCAGGAGGCAAATTCAAGAAAGAATTTGCTACTTACTTACAATTTTTGATAATTTCTTAAATGAAATTTCTGCATTGTGTATACAAGAGGTGACCTCAAGAATGAGTTTGTTACCTATTTACAATTCGTTCATAATTTCTTGAATGAAATTTCAGTATTGTGTATCCAATAGGTGAAAAAAATAAAGACTTTATTACTTACTTGCGATTTTATTATGATTTCTCGAATTAAATATCTGTATTGTGTGCAGGAAGCGAATTCAAGAAAGCTATTGTTACTTACTTACAATTTCTTCATAATTTAATGAAATGAATAAAACTATTCTAAAGAATAAAGACAGGTTAAGCTTAAAGATATTTATTGCTTAAGCGTATTAACATATTTTTGAAAGAATTTGCTACTTACTTACAATTTTTGATAATTTCTTAAATGAAATTTCTGCATTGTGTATCCATGACGTAACTTCAAGAAAGAGTTTGTTACTTACTTAGAATTTTGTCATAATTTCTTGAATAAACTGTCTTTTTATTTACCCAGGAGGCGAATTCAAGAAAGAATTTGCTACTTACAATTTTTTATAATTTTTTAAATGAAATTTCTGAATTGTGTATACAAGAGGTGACCTCAAGAATGAGTGTGTTACCTATTTACAATTCCCTCATAATTTCTTGAATTAAATTTCAGTATTGGGCATACAATAGTTGAAAAAAATAAAGACTTTATTACTTACTTGCGATTTTATTATGATTTCTTGAATTAAATATCTGTATTGTGTGCAGGAAGCGAATTCAAGAAAGCTATTGTTACTTACTTACAATTTCTTCATAATTTAATGAAATGAATAAAACTATTCTAAAGAATAAAGACAGGTTAAGCTTAAAGATATTTATTGCTTAAGCGTATTAACATATTTTTGAAAGAATTTGCTACTTACTTACAATTTTTGATAATTTCTTAAATGAAATTTCTGCATTGTGTATCCATGAGGTAACTTCAAGAAAGAGTTTGTTGCTTACTTAGAATTTTGTTATAATTTCTTGAATGAAATGTCTTTATTATTTATACAGGAGGCGAATTCAAGAAAGAATTTGCTACTTAATTACAATTTTTGATAATTTCTTAAATGAAATTTCTGCATTGTGTATACAAGAGGTGACCTCAAGAATAAGTGTGTCACCTATTTACAATTCCTTCATAATTTCTTGAATGAAATTTCAGTATTTTGTATCCAATAGGTGAAAACAATAAAGACTTTATTACTTACTTGCGATTTTATTATGATTTCTTGAATTAAATATCTGTATTGTGAGCAGGAAGCGAATTCAAGAAAGCTATTGTTACTTACTTACAATTTCTTCATAATTTAATGAAATGAATAAAACTATTCTGAAGAATAAAGACGGGTTAAGCTTAAAGATATTTATTGCTTAAACGCATTAACATATTTTTGAAAGAATTTGTTACTTACTTACAATTTTTGATAATTCCTTAAATGAAATTTCTGTATTGTGTATCCATGAGGTAACTTCAAGAAAGAGTTTGTTGCTTACTTAGAATTTCGTCATAATTTCCTGAATGAAATGTCTTTTTATTTATCCAGGAGGCGAATTCAAGAAAGAATTTGCTACTTACTTACAATTTTTGATAATTTCTTAAATAAAATTCCTGCATTGTGTATACAAGAGGTGACTTCAAGAATGAGTGTGTCACCTATTTACAATTCCTTCATAATTTCTTGAATGAAATTTCAGTATTTTGTATCCAATAGGTGTAAACAATAAAGACTTTATTACTTACTTGCGATTTTATTATGATTTCTTGAATTAAATATCAGTATTGTGTCCAGGAAGTGAATTCAAGAAAGTTATTGTTACTTACTTACAATTTTTTCATAATTTAATGACATGAATAAAACTATTCTAAGGAATAAGAACGGGTTTAGCTTAAAGATATTTATTGCCTAAACGTATTAACATATTTTTTTGAGAAAAAAAATACAACACCACTTTTTTACATAAAAATAGTACTTAGAGTTCACACTTAAACATCTAGAAACAATGATCCCATGAAATAGAATAGTTTTTTTAACCATGTCTTATGGATTTATCACGATCAGGTATGTCCTGCGCGAAGAACCTAACCTCGTCTTCAGGACGGTGATAACCCCCTTGAAATTTAGGACACTTAAACTCTTCTAGATTGAAAAGTAGAATCCTAGGGTCACACTTATGAATTAAAACTTTATTTGTAGGTATATTATCCTTTACGTAGAGTGCTTGAACCCTGAAAAAGCTGCAAATTTCGCTGACTTCCTTCTGAACATTTCTCAGTTCCTCACTACTATTATTAAGGGGTGTATTCACTCTATCATAGAATCCCAGTCTGTTTATGTAACGTAATGTAGTACTCCACAAGCTTTTATCATACTCAAACAGATTTTAGTTCACTATCCAATGATAACAGTCAATTTCTTCGAGATCCAAAGACAATAATAAAAAAGCACATTCAAATATAACACCACAAGATGATTTTTTTAATCCGATAAATTCGGTGTCATACAGTCCTATCATCTTGGAAGCTATTAATGTAGTTGTTAAGTAGAGAAATACTTCATCAAACTTTTATACCTTCGCTCAAGGTTGAATGGAGTTATGGCAAGTGAGATGAGTCCTAAAACCATCTGAATTCATTGTGGGGAGGAGTCATAAAACCTCCAGTGGAAATTTCTTAAGAAAAAACACTTACATTAGAAAAAATACTAAATGTTCCATTATTGCCTAAGTAGGCACGTAAAATACGAAATGCTAAAGTTAACTTCTCAAATAATAAGTCCCAGGAACCTAACGCTCATGAAAATCTAAAAAAAAAACTAGGTCCGAAAGCCCAAACAGCTAAATTAACTATTCTAATTCATGATTTCAGGCACGTAAAACCACAAAATACTAAAGTTAACTTCTCGAATAATAAACCCCAGGAGTCAAACACGCACGAAAATCTAAAAAACCTAGGTCTGAAAACCCAACTTGTACTTGCAAACACCAACCCGGACATGCAAACAAAAAGAATCAATGAAATAAAATCAAAGTGAACTTTGAAAGATCAAGAGAATGTAACTGTGATAAGCTAAACCATGACAAAGCACTACTGAAATATTCCAACTCTTACATTTCAATGAAAGAAAAACTCAATTCCTCTTAGAATTATTTAAACTAAATACTTACCGCCGCCTCTCACAGAAAGTCCAGAAAGACGCAAAAGGCTTATTTGTAGTCGACTCTCGTGGAACTCAAGACCCATTTAACTCAACCCCCGTGCAACTGAACCCTCCATGTAACTGAACCCCTGTATAACCGAAACCCTGTACAACTGAACCCCCGTGTTACTGAACCCTCGTGCTACTGAACCCTCGTAAACTCGACCCAATTTAACTAAACCCCTGTGTAACTATACCCCCTTTAACTGAACCATCGTGCAACTGAACCCTCGATGTAACTGAACCCCTGTATAACCGAAACCCTGTACAACTGAACCCCCGTGCTACTGAACTCTCGTGCTACTGAACCCTCGTGCAACTCAAACCAATTTAACTAAACCCTCGTGTAACTGTACCCCCTTTAACTGAACCCTCGTGCAACTCAACCCTCCATGCAATCTCATCTCCCTCAAAACACTTTTCAGCCATTTCTTGTTAAATTTTTTTTATTTCTAAACTATTTTAAATTGACAATACTCTCCAAAACATCACTTTTGTATTATACAGTACACTATCATCCCATCTCCTCCAATTCACAAATCCCCCCTCGTGCAACTGAACCCTCCATGTAACTGAACCCCTGTATAACCGAAACCCTGTACAACTGAATCCCCATGCTACTGAGCCCTCGTGCAACTCGACCCAATTTAACTAAACCCCTGTGTAACTATACCCCATATAACTGAACCCTCGTGCAGCTGAACCCTCCATATAACTGAACCCCTGTATAAGTGAAACCCTGTACAACTGAACCCCCATGCTACTGAGATTTCTCATAGGGCACTGGGCTAATTTGGCTTTTGTGTTTGCCCCATTGTTTTTGTGTGGGTTCTATTGTACCTAAATCCTCATGTAACTGAACCCCAAGCAAGTGAACCCCTATGCATTTGAACCCTCGTGCAAGTGAACACTCTTTAACTGAACCCTCATGCAAACAATTCTGAGTGTAGCCTATTCTTTAATTAGCAGCATCGTACATTTTGTTTAAATACTTATTTTTTCATTTTCCAGATTCAAGATTTTTATTTAACACAAATGAATAGACAAGCTGAAGTATTTAAAACGAGCCAACATAGAGCTACGATCGCAATGAATGGTACTTGTTATGCCTCCAAAATTGACTCCCCCTCCCCCTCTCCTACCCTCCCCGGCCCCTCAGAAATGGGGGAACGAAGGGGACGTTAGATCCTATTTTAAATTGACAATACTTTTCAAACGTTACTTGTGTATTATACAGACCAGATCGGACAGGTAAAGCTAGGTCAAGTAACAAATTACCTGAGTTAACATCCCCTTCGGGGTTACCTTAACTGTTAATTAGTTTAATCCTTTTTTTCTCCACCGTCATACAATCCAATCACTAATTAGAATCATTCACACTCCTATTATTCATAACATTAATTAATATCGTTCATAGTCCAATTTGCGAATTCCTTATCACTTTTTGCAAAAATGTCAAATACTCCCTCTCTTTGAAAAACTCAACCCTCCATGCAACCCATCTCCCTCAAAACACTTTTCAGTCATTTCTCGTTAAATTGACAATACTCTCCAAATCATCACTTGTGTATTATACAGTACATAATCACCCCATCTCCTCCAATTCGTAAATCCCATTACCCCTTTTTTTGAAAATGTTAATCAAACATTTCCGATTGTAAAAGCATGTTTAACCATCTTGCTTGGAAAGGTATCCTATCCATAAGTACATGCTCTGAAAAGGTGCCATTGTACAATTGACAACAAAAACAGAAAAAAACCTGTATACGGTTTTTCAAGGACAAATAAAAAAAAACGGATGTTAAGCAAATAGCATGGTCCTATACAGGCAAGCAAATACTGGTTTAGAAAAAGCTAGAATAGTGAAAAAAAATAATCAAACTCTCAAAACATGCTTGAGTACATTATACGTTGCCAAGTTTTAAAAAAAACTACTAATCAAGTTACTGTATATGGAGTAACCACCGCTCTCTCTGTGATTGACCCCAAAAAAAATGGGTGTTACCTTAGAAACCCGTCTGGTAAGGCATGTAATCAAACTCTCAAAACATGCTTGAGTACATTATACATTACCAAGTTTTAAAAAAACCTACTAATCAAGTTACTGTATATGGAGTAACCACCGCTCTCTCTCCGATTGACCCCAAAAAAATGGGTGTTACCTTAGAAACACGTCTGGTAAGGCATGTACCGTTCATAGTAATAGGTGACTGACCCATGGCAAGGCATATTACGCAATCACTGGTGATACTGTGCACACCCTTACTACTAACTGATCCAGGTTTTGTTTCGACTCAAAGTAGACTTTAAACACTCGGGACTTTCCACACTGTGAAACTTTCACGCAGTTTGGTACAAGAGATTTAACTTGATTCTGATCGTATTCTATCGGTAGGCCTTTCAGGATCGCTATAAACAGTGGGGATTTCACACTCACCGAGATACCTGAGGTAATGTTTTTAGTATGCTCGGCAATTTTGTTTGTTGCACGTTTTGATTTAACAAAAAGTTTCCATTCCGAAGCCGATTTTTTTAAATTCGGTTATTTCACCTGAAGCCTCGGGGCAAAGTTTATACGTAGCCTAAAGCAGTGTAATTTACTTAATTAACGTAAGTTTGCGTGAAATAAACTTGCTCCTAACGCAAGTTTATCTTATTAACCTATTTTGCCCCCCCTCCTAAAAAATCCTGGATCCCCTGGGAGTTGGGACAGGGTTAATTGTTACATTGGTATCAATTCTAGCTGGCCAAAAAGGGCATGAATGCGTCGCATTCTCTAAAAAGCCGTCAATTTCCCAAGAGGGTTCATTAACCTTTGAGACTAAAGTAGCCGAAACTGCCTCCCCGATTTTTGGGGTTTCAGAAGGCGAGAATATTACAGAAGTGGGAACAGGCAGATTATCCTTTGCTGCCTGATTTAACTGTTTACAAATGTCAAATACATTATCTTCATCCTTTGCATGTTTCACACATCGGCTCTTAATATTCAGCTCCTTATGCAGAAATTCTTTAGCACTGATAATAGTACCACGATCAAAAAAAACTCATAGCTTTTCGGACAATCAGATCAATTTTCGCACCATCAAGCATAGATCTGGAGACAACGTTCAGCAACAGATTTAAAATAATCTTCCTATTTTGATCGGTCATTGCGCAATCTAATCATCATAACCAGGGACAGTCGAGTATTCCAATCAAGTAGGTCAATGTAATATGTAGGTCAAATAATATAACCCAAGTTCAAGGTGAACTATTTTCAAGTCCAAATCCGATTATGAAATTAATTTGATAAAAACCATAGGGAATCACAAATGTCTTACTATATTAACAGTTTTCTGTATGAATGAGATTATATCTAAAAAAGGTACTTGCAGTATGAACTCTCAAGATAGACTGAAAATATAAATTTAATATAGAAGAAGGATAAAAAGAGACTGAAAGACTTTAATTTTTCTTTGCATTAAATGTAGAACAAAATGGCCTCTATCCAAATCGTAGTGGAACTAATGTAAATCACCAAGGTGCACCGGAAGTACATCAATTACATCACTGGTCTTCATTTTTGGCTGTTCAGGCGTGTCTTAACCATTAATTCTTCTACCATTAAACAAAAAACGTAGTTTTTCAAGTGGTAAGCAGAACGCTTCACAGAAACGCTTCATCACCAATTTCATTCTTTGACATTTTCCTAATTTGAACGTCATTGGGAAGATGTCAACGCCATTACCAAGCAATACCGATGGTTATACATGTACCGATATGCATTCAGATATTGACGAAAGAAGTTGCTTTTCCATGTCAGCTCGTGACTTGGCAAGTTCATCTCTTTGTTTTTTTTCATCATTCGTATAAGAAGACTTAATGAGTTTTTCAATACAGCTTACTAGTAGAGTATCTTCAGGGTAAGCTGTTTTATATTTGGCTCGGCAAAAAGGGCAAGTCTTTTTTTTCCGTTCCCATTGAAGCATACATGTTTTGCAGAATGTATGCATGCACGGCAGTTTAACTGGTTTAATGAATACCTCACTGCAAATGCTACAAGACAGATCTGAATGTAACATATCAAGCTGTTCCTTCATTAATTTATATTCATGTAGTTCCCTAGAGTGGGTTCTATTATGCTTATTCAAAGCTGACTTCGAAGAAAATTTTTTTTTGCATTCTTTACATTCATATAAAATTTCACCAGTGTGGGTTCTAATATGCCGAGTCAAATTTGACTTTTGATGAAACGTTTTTTGGCATAGTTCACATTCATAAGGTTTTTTTCCATTGTGGGTTCTAATATGCCGAGTCAAAGATGACTCTTCAGAAAACCTCTTTTGGCATAGTTGACATTCATAAGGTTTTTTTTTATTGTGGGTTCTAATATGCCGAGTCAAATTTGACTTTTGAGAAAACCTCTTTTGGCATAGTTGACATTCATAGGGTTTTTCTCCATTGTGAATTCTAATATGCACAGTCAGACTTGACTTCGAAGAAAATTTCTTTTTGCATTCTTTACATTCATACATTTCACCAGTATGGCTTCCATTATGTGCACTCAAAGCTGATTTCGAAGCATCAAGGCGATCTTTACTCATAGTTTTAAACTCATAATTCATAATCATACTCATAATTTTAATTTTAGCAATTATGTTATCTAACAACTTGTAACTTCCGTTTAAAACGGTTTAAAATTGAAAGATAGGATAAAGTTTTGTTTCATGTTTACTCATAAATGATTTTCAAAAAACAAAATCCATTAGCAACAAATTTTTTTATGCTATTAGTTTTCTGCTAAATTTTAGCTTAAAATCGCAAAATTTGAATCCTTTTTGAAATTACGCGTGATGTCATGATGTTCTTACATCATATAAAATTTAATTATGGTATAATAAAATAAGCTATTACAGTGCTATAGAAAAATGCACTTTTTCGTAAAAACTTGATTATATTTTAAAAACATTTTTCGACATTTACAAAAGGTTTTTAACCACATCAATTTCCTTTAAAATGAGCCATTAAACAGCTCTCTATGATGTTCCAATGCCAAGCTATCTGAGGTGAAAAAGAAAAAAAAAATGCCGTAGATAAAGAATATCGTGGTTTCAGTCACATCTCTTGATTTTTCAAGCCAATATATTTTCATTTTTTTCAAACAGTTCGTGGTAATGAACTGTATAGTAAGAGCGACTCGTCTCAATAGTAACCGAAACTCTAAGAACGAAATTTTAATAGCAATAGATAAATCAAAAGAATCGGAAAAAGTTCTAGTGCCTTTTTAATAAAAAAAAATCAAACAGTTCATGGTAACGAACTGTATAGTAAGAGTGACTCGTCTTAATAGTAACCGAAACTCTAAAAAAAGGCATTTTAGAGTTTTTAATTTTAATATCAATAGATACATTAAAAGAATTGGATTTTTATGCCGATTTTAAATATATAAGTTTCATCAAGTTTACTCATATCCATCAAAAGCTACGAGCCTGAGAAAATTTGCCTTATTTTCAAAAAAGGGAAAAACACCCCTTAAAAGTAATAAAATCCTAATGAAAATCGCACAATAAGATTTAACGTTTCAGAAAACCTTACTCTAGAGGTTTCAAGCTCCTATCTGCAAAAATGTGTAATTTTGTTGTTTTTTTTGCCAGAAGACAAATCACAGGTTTGTGTTTATTTGCCTTTTTTTCTTTTCCCCAGGGGTGATCTTATCAACCCAGTGGTCGTAGAATGTCGAAAGAGGGTTCATTCGACCGGAAATTAAAAGTTCTTGTGCCTTTTTAATCAAAAACAAAAAAAAATTTGGAATCTAGTCTGACTTCTAACACCGATTGTCTACTAATAACCATATATGACGTAATAAGTGACATGACGTAATATCTAACACCGATTGTATACTAATAACCGTATATGACGTAGTGATTGTTCAGAATCGCTAAAGTTACAAACTGCAAAAATAGTTATGGTATCTGAGCAATAATTTTAATCTTTTAATTTAAATACAGTAAAGAACAAACCTTTGCCCATAGTAACATTACAAACAACAAAAACACGAAGAACAATAGGGAAATCTTTCCAGGTTGCAGCAGTAGCTAGCAACCTAGTAAGAGGCGATCACATCCATTGTTATGAAATATAAAAACCAATAACTCATAAAAAAAGAGTCAGATCATAACAAAAAGTGCACCATTAGAACCACCTTGTCTGGTACCCCTGTATAGAAAACTTTCTGTCCCTTGGCTTGAACAGCAAAGGAAATATATTGGCTTGAAAATCAAGAAAAAGGGCAGCTACTACAGCATTTTGCCTAAACGGTATCTTTTTTTTCTTTTTTCTTCCCCAGATAGCTTAGCACTGAAACATCGTAGAGAGTTAGTCAATGGCTCAATTTCAAGAAAATTAATGGGGTTAAAATTATTTTAGCTTGAGGGCTGTGGGGGAGTGTCCTCCTCAAAAAAATAATTTCTATCTGGAAATCCATAACACTGAACAAAATGGCTACCTAAAAATTTTGATTGGATGTGTTTGGGGTAAAGATGGGTGAGAGAGGGCGGCTAATTGCCCTCAAATCATTTTTGACTATTAAAAAAGGCACTAGACCTTTGAATTTCCAATCGAATGAGCCCTTTTTCAAGTTTCTAAGACAAACATTTCAATAAAAACTTATATGCCTCCAGGGCATAACTTATAATCCTTGCCCTGAAGACTGTGGGAGGGGGGAGGGCTTCCTGCTCAAAGGTATAATTTCCTGAACTTTATCTGCGTGGAACAAAATGGTTATCTCAAAATTTTGATTGGATGTGCTTGGGGAAAAGGTGGGCAAGGAAGGGGTGTTAGTTGCCTTCCAATTACTTTTGACTATTAAAAAAGGCACTAGCCATTTCAATTTCTAATCCAATGATCCCTTTTTGAAGTTTCCACGACAACGCGTTCTATAAAAACTTTAAATGCCCCCAGGTTATAACTTACAAATTTAATAGAGAGGAGAAGTAGCATTTACTAGAATTATCTGAGGGATAATTTAACCTAATCAAAATACCACCCCTTCATGCCCATCCTCCCATTTGCCCATTATTTTTAAAAACTAAATGTTGCCTTGAGATTAAATCATAATGCACTGTGATAATGCTAAACACATAATACAAAAAATTAACCTAATCAATGTGCTTTAAGTGTATCCAAGCTATCAAAGAAACTAAACATATTTTTTTTTGCGAATGGTATCAATTTTTCCATTTCAGGTCAACTAGAGGAGGTTTGAAACTAAATTAAACAGCACTGTTTATGTCAAGATTTTTAAAAGAGTGTGTTGTTAGAAAATTAATGAAATTATTTTCCAGCATACAAATAGCAGGCCAAACTATAAAGTCTTAAAAAACGAAAAGATTTAAAGTATTTTTTTCCTTGAAAAGACTATGTCAATACAAAACGAACAGAAATTAATTAAAAAAAACGTTTTCCACAAAATAAGTTTTTCAAAAAAGTAAAGAACTCCATTAAACAAAAAATGAGCAAAAATCAAATCAAATAATCCATCAAGCATGAAACTAGCACAAATCAGCATTGATAAATAAATGAAACCCAAAACGAATAGAAATTAGTAGGAATGACCCTATTGATACTGTACAAGCACCATGCTGTCATCTACAATATAGTCTAACGCCGACAGGACATAGTTTATGGTTTTTATCACTGAGAATGAAAAAACTGGATTTTTCTCACTTGAAAAACAGGATTTTTTTCACTTTTATGGATGTTTCCTATATGATTATGAGTGTTAGTCAATTTATTTGTTGTTTTTCATGGATGTCAACAGCAATTTATGCATGTTTTTATGGTTTTGTCACTGAAAATAAAAAAACAGGACTTTTCTCACTTTGATGTATTTTCAAGGTCGACTTATTTGCTGTTTCCAAGTGTAATGACATTGGGGGCTGATTTACATAATCGCTAGGGAGAATGTTTTGATCCAGGAACAGGAAACAGGAAGTACATCTCCATTTAAGCCTATCAGAGGGCCGGAAATATTAGCGGGAGAGGATTGCAGAGAAAATAAGGAAAGGATTTTTGATATAGTTTTTATTAGTCTATGAATAGAATTCAAAGGAGCGAGAACAGTTTGACTTTACTCATTTGGATATATTTGTGTTGATGATGAGTGGAATGTTTACCCTATTAGAAGTTGATAGTGAAGTTGGTAGCAATAATACAAGAGCAGCAAACATTGCGGTGGAAACCACGAGAGAATCACGGCTTTGTCTGGAATGGGATGAAGTATGTGCAAGATATGTGATATCCTTGAGCAAATTTAAAACGGAGGATTAATTATGTTTCGCTGCAAAAGTTGATATAGCGCATGTGAATAGACTTCAATGTGCTTTAAGTGTAGTAGTGAAACATATCGAAGACAATAAACAGTATCACTAATTGTACATGCGTAGTATTATTGTTGTAATTATCCAATAAAATTGTTTCGAAATCGAAAATGTTCCCTTCCTTTTTTTAGAATGTTAGACTAACGATTCATGGTCAGTCTAGAGTCAGCAGTCAGAGTGATAGGATTGAAAAATGAATAAATTTGAGAAAGAGAGAATTGATCAAATCTGATGTTTATGGAAAAACATTTGAGTTTGTATGATGATTTTCTCGAGTTATCCCTTCAACACAGAATATTCTCTCGGGGAACACTTGACAATATAATGAGGACTGATCCCCCCCCCCATTGGACTATTGTATGAAGCTTCGTCAATGTGACTCAAATGCTTATACTCAATTTATTGATATATTAATTGGAACAAAGCAGAATAATATCGTGAATACACTTTTGAAAAAATTGTAATAAATTCAATGTAGATGGCTCCCCCACCAATCGAAAGAGGTGACGTCACAGAATTACTCCTCTCCCATTCCTCCACCCTGAGTTTATCTGTCAGCGAGGATGATCAGTTTCGTTTTAGCTGCGAGAGAGTTGACATTGGTAACCAAAAAATGTTCTATACATGTCCACTATGCATGTACACTCTTGGCAGTTGGACTCAATGTGAGAATTGTACAATTATTGATGACTACAGTGAAAAGTGTAAATTATATAATCCATGTAAAATACATAGAGGCTATGCAGTACAAATTAAAGGATGCAATTCATGTCTTGAAGAGATTTGTGACTCTCACCCTAGAGGACATCTGTGCTCCAATTGTCACTATGACAAATGTGATCAGTGGGAGAATACTTACCCCGCTATGATTGGAAAGAATCCCAAACGTGATTTTAGTTTATTTCTACGAGATTGGTATCGTCGTGGATTTAAATTATTCTGGGAGGAAGAATCTGGTCTACGATTCAACTGTTGGGGTAACAAGACAATTTGGTTCCTACGTCATCGTTGTGACGACACTGTCTATTAAGACTATAAATCTAGTAATTTTTATTTGGCAGTTACCGAATGTGATTCACCATTTGAAAACACTCTATGTGATATTGCTTGGAATAGACATATTGAAACTCGTGAATTTCATAATATGAATGCAAATAGTATCATTGATTATACAAAGAGATATGACAAGAGTGAAGTTACATTATATTGTAGAAATTGTAACCCTGACTTTGTAGTCAATCAACATCAATATACAGTGAATCCAAATGATTTACTGGCATTAGTGGTTGACGACAGTTGCCAATACATCTATAAAGAAATCTAAAGTGAAGAAAAGTCGTTTTTATCATGTACATTTTATTAATAAACAAATTAAAAAACATTTTTTAAGCACTTTACTCTTAGGGCACTGAAATTTATACTGTACAGGTCTGAGAGGATATTTTCCACTAGAAAGTCGTTCAGACGTGGATTGTCACCATAATTGTTGAGAAACTGCTTGGAAGTATAGCCACGACATCGGGACACAAAATATAGTAGTGCATGGAAGCCAAAGCTTTTAGTCGTCAGATCCTGCACTCTACTCTGATTTTGCATAATAGTTTTCCCACTGCTCTCAATAAAGTTGCTGATGTGGGGTGTGTAGAATGTATAGGGTAGGCCAAGAGGATCAAAAAATTCAATCGTCTTCATTGTTTGAAAGATGCACAGCAAATGACCCGTCAGCACTGTTGACGGACTGCTATTAACAATAATTAGGGTATTGTTGCCACTTTGAATTTTTCCAAGAAAGCCCGAGGGCAGACAATAGGAATTATATTTGGACATGTAGGGGTCCATATTAAATACATTGATTATTTGACTGGTGTTCATGGCGCCAAGTCTAGTAGAACAATACCTTCGGCAGTGACTTCCCAATAGGTTTCATATTGGTTTATTGAGATTAGTGCAATACTCTCACCCAATGGGTCGGCAAATGTACACTCTAAACGCACACTCCCCGTACGTACTATGCTCATATCCTGCATGCCAGACAAATCCAACACAATGATACCATGTGTTTTAGCAAACATTTCCTCGGTTCTACCATTTTCGAATAGTTGTGAATCATGATCTAACGCTTGCATGGTCAACTCATACAATGTTCTATAGGATTTATCAAAAGATAGATTGTAGAGTGGAATGCCGTTTTCTTTGCAGAAAAGAGATGAAAGTCTAAACATTTCAAATTTATGTGGGCATCCAGTCTACGATCCTATTGCACTAGCGCTCTTACAAATGCCAATGTGAGTTTTGATGGAATTTCACTATTGATAAAGGATGACTCGGTGAAGGTGCGTGACCCCATGGCAATATGAAGTTGATTGGTGATTGTATGAGGAACAAGTAGTTTAATATTATTTCAACTGGCTCTCAGTTTTTCCACTGCCAAAGCAACAGAACTCATAACTTATTGTTTGCGTACATGTAGTATAGCCGAGGTAAGGGAGAAAGACACATCAGGATTGGCGGCAAGTTCTTTTCTCAATATGAAATTGGATGGTGCAAGCGTCAGTTTTATATCCACTTTAATTTTGGGTGGTAGCCATTTGGGTATATTAAATATTTCATGATATATTTTTCCAAATAGATGTAATTCACTAGTTGTAGCATTTTTAAGTGCATCTGAACTATCAGTATTAGTAATATTCATATCCATTGGAGGCGCCTCTCAATTCCTTTTATGACTTGGGTGTCATCAGCATGAATTGCATATAGCTTGTATAATTTGAGAGATTGTTGCTTGTGCTCACCAGCGTGCCATTGATGTCGACAGTGATTTGACGAAATAAATTATGTAATTTACAATTTTCATAGGTTATTCCATCGGCAAGAATTGGCAATGTATTATCGGATTTCTGGACTTTTGTTCGTAAATCTATAAATGTTGCAGACATGTCCATAAAGTAGTCTTCATTGGAATAAATTTGAAAGTGAATATTATCGGAGAGGGGTTGTTGAGGATAAAATTGTTCATAGTATCCATGCTTGACACTCACATCAACATTTTCAGCATTGAATATATTCAATGAGGTGGTGATTGAAGGTTGAGAATCCTTATGCAGTAGGTAGGAAATCTTAGGAAAAAAAAAAATCTAGTTTCGATCTAACAATTCTCTTCCTGGGGCTTCCTCTTCTGTTTACTGTGCGTGTCGTCTTTTTCCTTCTTTTTTTTGACAGGGATGATGTCTTTCGTTTCTGACCTGAGTAGAGACTGATGAGTGATGCATTGTTTCTCGACCTTCTTAAACCTTTTCCATTTTGTTTTAATCTCTCGCCAAGGGTTCGCGCACTGGACGTAAGATTTAACGATATAAAATATATATATATATATATATATATATATATATATATATATATATATATATATATATATATATATATATATATATATATATATATATATATATATATATATATATATATATATATATATATATATATATATATATATATATATATATATATATATATATATATATATATATATATATATATATATATATATATATATATATATATATATATATGTATATATATATATTGATCACAATTTTGTTTTTGACCTAAGCGATCGTTTCGGCTATAAAGATTTAACCGACTCAAAACTCTTAGATAAAGTGGCGCCATCTAAAACAAAGAAACTTAAAAGGCCATAGTAAAACAAAGAAACCAATAAGGATTTTACTGACTCAAAACTCTTGAATAAAGTGGCGCCATCTAAAATAAAGAAACCTAAAAGGCCATGCTAAAACAAAGAAACCAATAAGGATTCCATCCTCAGTTAGTTGAAGTAAGTTAAAGTATTAGCCTACAAATTCTACTGACTCTTAGCATTTAACTTAATCTGAGGGTCGTGGGTTCGAGCCCCACGTTGGGCGTATTTTTCTGGCCTCCCCCATGCCATTCAGCGTGTCCCCAGGTGGCGATAGGGGAATGCTCTACAGATATGTAGGGTACCTCCATAGGAGGCACGGACCAAGGGGGGACCTTGTCCCTGGGGGTCCATAATAGAATCAGGGGCAACCTCGCCCGGAGTCATAAATACAGGCGGAGGAGGAAGAAGGCCCCTCAAATGTACACTCAAAAGGGCCCACAAAAGTCTCATAAGTTGCAAACCTTCTCCCAGTAATGGGTTAAATTGCATGGTGATGCAGAACACCATCGCGGGAGGATCCTCTATAGGAGAACAACCGTGGTAGGGCGTAAGATCCAGACCTATGGACAACAGCCTCTGCAAAGGACTACCTCAACCTTTTTGGGGTACCCGCAATATTGGGGACCTTGCGGTCAACTCTATTCCCACTTGAGGAGTGGCGCCCCTCGAGGAAATTATAGCCTAGTAAACGACACAACATTCGCACGAGAAAATAAAATTCTGACTAATGAACAATTCTTCTGGGCTTGGTATGTTTTGATGGGCGTCTTTGGGCTAAAAAACCTCTTCCTAGCTAATTTATCTATTATGAGTTGCCTCCCCGTAGTAGCATAATATTTGTAGGCATGAATATATAATGAGTCAGAGGTAATAGGCTTGAGACTGTCTGTGCATGATTTGGACTCTTGTTGATAGAAGAGCATCGCCAAGTGCTGAAAACCATGTTGTGACCAAGATGGGCTCAGGATTGCGCAAAACCTCCATTCATGGAGGTCCCAGGGACTTCTTGCTGTCCGGTTCTAAGCCGGCTTTAGCACTTCGGTGTAGACTTGAGAAGATATGTGATCCCCGTCCTGCACTGGTATCGGGATCATTGCTTTTCCTGAGGCGAAAATAATTTCAATGATTTAAAGAACATGAAAATTGGAACTTGGAATGTTACGACATTAAAAAATGACTATAGTATCGACATTTTGACTGACGAATTCAGACGATTCGAACTGGATTTATTAGGACTTTCAGAAACTCATACCCCAGGGGTAGGAAGCATGAAATTAGGTGATATAGAATTTGTTTACTCAGGCAGGATGGATGGGGTACCTAGACAGGGAGTAGGGCTCATGATGAATAAGGAAGCTGCTAAGTCTTGTTTAGGCTGGGATTGTATTAATAATAGAATACTAATTGCTCATTTTATGACTAAAAAGTTCAGGGTATCAGCTATAGTAGTATACGCCCCTGTAGAACCGACTGACGGAGATACTAGTGACTCAGATGAATTTTACTTACAGTTACAGGAGCAAATAGACAATGTCCCAGGTAGAAATATGATGTTATTACTGGGTGATTTTAACGCCCAGGTTGGTAGAAATAGGGATAGATAGTATCCCAGCCTAGGTAAATTTGGTGTAGGAAAAGAAAACAGTAATGGATATAGACTTTTGCAATTTTGTAGGTATAACAATCTAGTTATAACCAATACTGTGTTTGGTCGTAAAATGGTTCATAAGTTAAGATGGTATTCACGTGATGGTGAGACAGCAAACCTTATTGATTACGTTAAAGTAAACCGAAGACTGGCAGGATCAATACAAGGTGCTAGGGTATATAGGAGTGCTGTTATTGATGTTAAAAGTAAAGACCACCATCTAGTAGTGTCAAGGGTTAATTTAAAGCTGAAATTTCAGAAGGGTAACTACCGCCCAGGAAGTTATTATGTTGGTAGACTCCAGGATGAGAATTTGAGAGAAAATTTCCTGGAACAGTTGAATACTAAACTTGAGAGTTTAAAATTTGATATTGTGGAAGATGGTTGGAATAATTTTAGAAAAATAATTTGTGAAGTTGCTGAAGGTGTATTAGGGAAGAAAGCTAGAACTGCAGCTAAGAATATTAGTGAAAAAGCTTCATGTTTAATAGAAAGGAGAAAGGACCTGTAAAAGAATTATCTGAGTGATAGATCGTATGAAAACAAAAGAAATGTAAAGAAAGTGGAGAAAGCATTAAAATATGAACTAAGGAGGTGCGAAGTGGAGGCCATGGATAAAATTGCCGAGGATCTGGAAGATGCAGCCAGACGGCATAATAGTAAAATATTGTACTTGCACGTTAACAAATTGAGAGGGAGGAGTCAATCCGGACTTGTCCCAGTTAAAGATAGGAATGGGGTCGCAATTAGCGAGAAGGAAAAAACTAAAGCGAGATGGGCCGAACATTTTGAAAACTTGCTTAACCGAGATAGAGTTGCAGGAACAAATATAGAAGAATATGAAACAGTTTGTGATACCTTGAATGTGAAGGAAGATCTGTTTTGTGAGGAGGAATTAGCAACAGTACTAAAAGGATTAAAGAGTAATAAGGCTCCAGGTGCTGATAAGGTGGTAAATGAGTTTCTTAAATATGGTGGCTCAGAGGTTAGAAATAAGTTGCTAAAAATTATGAATATGATTTTTAAAAAAAGGGAAGTACCTAACGATTTTAGGAAAACCTTAATTAACCCACTTTATAAGAAAGGTGATCAAAATGAGTGTGGCAATCATCGAGGCATTATTCCAGTTTCGATAAGTAGCAATTTACTTAGAAGTATGATAATTTTTAGACTACGAAATGCTGTCGACAAAGTGTTCAGAAAAGAACAGTGCGGTTTTAGAAAAGGTAGAGGATGTGTTGACCAAATTTTCACTCTTAGGTTAATAATTGAGAAGTGCCTAAGTTTTTCAAACACCTTTGGTCCTCAGTTTTATAGATTATGAGCAAGCGTTCGAGTCTCTTGATAGAGGAGCTTTAGAAAAGGTTTTATCCTTGTATGGTATACCAGACAAATACATTAAAGTGATTAGTGCTATGTACGAGAATAACACTGCTGCGGTTAAGGTAGGAAATAAGGTTAGCAGCTGGTTTTGTATTAAATCAGGAGTTAAGCAGGGTTGTGTTCTATCCCCCTTTATATGGATTATTTTGATGGACTTTGTTTTAAAGAGCACAGGAAAGGCAATGGGAGACCACGGAATGAAATAGGGAGGAAAAAGTCTCCTGGACTTGGATTATGCTGATGATTTAAGCATCCTAGATTAAAGTGTGAGCAAAATGAATGAAGTTTTAGAGGTTTTTCGAGTTCAGGGTGCTAGAATTGGTTTGAAAATTAATGCTAGGAAGACTAAGTCACTAAGGCTAGGAATAAGTGAAGACGAAAAGGCTACGTTGGGTAATGAAAAGATTGATCAGGTGGGCAGCTTCACTTACCTTGGTAGTATTATTAGTAAAGATGGTGGGAGCAGTGAAGATGTTAAAAATAGAATAGCCAAGGCTCAGGGTGTTTTTTCAAAGATAAAAAAAGTCTGAAAGAATAGGAAGATAAGTCTGCAAACCAAGATTAGAATATTAGAAGCTACAGTGATGACAGTGGTCAAATATGGCTCTGAAGCACGGACGCTCCGAAAAGCGGATGAATATTTGCTAGATGTTTTCCAGAGAAATTGCTTAAGGATTGTTCTGGGTACACGGCTGACTGACCGTAATTCAAACACTAGGCTATACGAAAAAAGTGGTTCAATACCGCTCTCAAGGTCTACAATGAAAGAAAGGTTGAGGTGGCTAGGGCACGTTGTGCGGATGAAGGATGACAGATTGCCAAAGATTCTTCTTTTCGGCTAACCATCTAGGGCTAAACGGAAAGCAGGTTGTCTTCGTCTGGGGTGGGAGGACGTCATAAGGAAAGATTTAAAGGAAATGGGAACTTTTCCTTCCCATTAAAGGAAATGGGAACGTGAGCGGGTATAAAAAGGGAGGGCTTGAATATATTGGGATGGAGGATGAGCGTGCGTAGTTGTGTTGGCCTCAGGCGACTTGGTGCTGCGGTGAGTTGTTAGTAGTAGTAGTAGTATATGGTTCCCAAGTACACATTATTAGAGATTGTTTTATATAAATAAATGACGAAGTGGGAAATAGCTCGCATAAATTTTGGTGTTTATAAGTTGACAATGATAAGCGTTCTTATTTTTTGGCAGCAATTGTCATTTTTTTGCAATTTTTAAAACAACTGAATAGATTTGCATGAACAATAATAAAGAGTGTATAAAAAGAACAAAGGTGGAAGTAGCGATTTCACCGTCCGTAAAGATTTTAACAGACGATAAAATGCAGGTTTTCTACGATGGTCAGCCTAAAATGTGTTACATTTGCCATCAGGAAAGTCACGAAGCCCTATTATGCCCAAAAACAAACCCAATAGAGGAAGTAGAAACCCAAGCGTAGTGCTCACAGATCAGTCCTCGGAAACCGGCAGAAACTATAATGTCTGGTTTACAGGCCCACAAAAAATTGCAAGCTCTCTAGATGAACAGCTGGCAAATTTGAGTCCCATGGTAGCGGTGAGCCTCGTACTGGGGGCAACAGGGTTATCAGAAACGGAAAAGACTCGCACAGAAAACTCGAAAGTACAAGATGAAACCCGGAAAAAAGAGCGGGTAGTAGCTATTGTGAAAGAAAATGAAATGACAGAGCCTAAGGGAGAAAGTTCGAAAAGAGCTGAAGTAGGGGCGAAGGAGATAAGGGGCATCACTCCCCTGAGTAGTCTGAGAGGAATCAAGGAGTCAGAGGCAAAATCAACCCAATCCCCAAAACGAACGTTAAGTAGCCTATCTTTATCGTCAACTACAAGTTAAAAAACGAGCGAAAATAAGACTGAAAGAAGTGCGCTGCCAAAGAGGCAGACGAAACCCGGACAAAAATAAATGAGATTTGTGACGCTGAACGTTAACGGGATAAAACAGGAAAAACGACAGAGTTAAGTTTTATATTTTATTGTAAAGCAGAGGATTGATATACTGTGTCTCCAAGAAACAGATACAGTAAAGATAAGAAATATTGAAACACAGGGATTCCACTACATTGCTAGAGGGCTCTGACCTGACATAGAATACATAATGAACGAAAGATTTGAGGATATTAGAGGAACACTGCGTTTTCAAGAGGATGGTGAAGTGAGCAGCATTTGCTGGAAAGGAGTGGTTTTTGTAAATATGCATTTGCCAAAACACTCTTCCACGATATTTAAGAACTGGCCCGCTATTGCTATTGGGTGACTTTAACGGTGTTTTAGAAGAAAAAGACATTTTGAGTTCGAGCCGTAAAAATATTAAAAATATTTTTAAATAATATTTTTAATATTTTTTAATATTTAATATTTTTTTTAAATATTTTTAAAAATATTAAAAAACAATATTAAAAGGAAGATTAGCATCGAATTAAAAGAAGTGGTAAAAACATGGAAACTCGTAGATGTGTGGCAAGAAATGGGAATGGAGAGGGCTTTCACGAGAATAGAAAAAAGGGCCAGCAAGAGGATCTACAGGGTGTATTGTTGGAAACATGGAATGGAAAAAATAAAAAATATAGAAAATATCGCCGTGCCTTCCTCCGACCACTGTGCACTACTGGTAAATATAAAGCTAGAGGATATGGAATATATTTTGCGACCCATGAAGCGACCTTTTTAGCGAATGGATATTAGTTCCCTCCATGGATATGATAAAGAAGAAATAAAAAAAGAAGTAAGAAGGCTTCTGGCTAGTTACAAAGAATCGAGTCATCTACTGCAATTTTGGTTGAATTTTAAAAGAAAAATAGGAGTATTCCTGCACGATAAAGATAAAGAGTCAGAACGCCAGAAAAACGCACATAAAAACTACTTATACAGAGTGTTAAATGACCTAAAGAAAGAAGTAGAAGAGGGAGAGTCCGTATGGCTCGAATATGAGCAAATTTAGAGAGCAATAAAAGATCTCGAGTACAGAGAGTATGAGAGATGGAAAATTCGGAGTTGAATGGCAGAAATGTTTGCATCGGACCAGGTAAACCTAGCTTCTGTAGTTAAAGCAAGTAGAAAAAGAGAAGAAAATAGCCTGAGGAAAGTAAAATGGGAAGAAGGAATAGTAGTAGAAGAGCAAAAAGAAGTGGGTGAAGCAGTGAAAGAGTGGTTCAAGGGGTTGTTTAAAAGAAAGGAGACGCAAGGTGAGTAGGAATGATCTAATATCTCCTGACCCCACACCATATATGAGCATAGAATACTGACGGGCTATAATTTATTCAGGGATTATCGATCGAGTCTAATAGGGTCAATGTCAATTGATTTGTTGTTGTTCGTCCAGGTGTATTGTCTCCGGGGTGAAGTTTGCACATGGACATTGACGGGGGGAAGAGATACATTGATCTAGGACAAGAGGGGGGAAGTGAATTTCCGAGAAATTGAATGAAAGGGGAATTTATTTGTTATTTCTAAGGGGAATTATTGATTCAAGAAAGGGGAATTTATTTGTTGTTTCTAAGGGAAATTATTGATTCACGAAAGGGGAATTAGAAATGACATCACTTGTTATCTTGGAATTATGCAGGAGTCTAAAGAGATAGAAATTCTATTTTTAAATACGGCTTCTCTGATCTTTAGCTCACAGAGATAAATTAATATTCAACCGAAACCATAATAGTGTAGCTAGGAACACCTATGAGATGAAGAGATTAACGCGGGAAATGGTTTCCTAGGAATTTCAAATGTAAAAGCGCAAGGATACCAAAAACAAAAGGAACAAGCAGAAATTACGTTTAAGGATTATTTGGGTGAAACTATTTGACAATTTATAGAAGATGATTCTGGCGAAATAGTTTGAGGCATTTTAGAAGATGATTTTAGAAGCTGATTTAGAAGATGATTTGAGGGTGAAACTCTGTGGTCATTATAATGCACAAGTTCCATTTGAACAATCATGTGAGGTCCTCTACCCCAACAACCCCCCTACCCCAACCCCAAAGGGCCCCAACCCCCCTAACCCAACCCCTAAGGAACCTCCCCCCCAACCCCGAAGGGCCCCCGAAGAGAACAGATCTGTCTCAAAGAGATGAAAAATTTCAAATACTGTTTCAAATTTTTCACAGAAGATAAAAAAGTTCAAGTTCTCTTCAGAATTTTACCAAAGAACACAATTCAATTCTAATTTCTACAGCGGAAATAAAAATCTTCCAATTCAGTTCTTTATTTCACAAAGACATAAAGAAATTTAAAGTTCTATTCCAAATTTTTCGGTGGAAGATAAAAAAAGTAATACCATAGCTGTGAATATTTTCCGGGAAGATAAAAAGTTCTAGTTCAATTTAAAGTTTTTCTCAATGAAGTGAAGAAAAGTTCAACTTCTCTTCTGAATTTTCTCAATGAAAAAGAAATTAGTTATTAATCAATTATATTTTTTCAAATAATATAAAAATTTTCCACTTCGGTTCAGATTTTTCTCAAAGGGATGAAAAAATTTAAAATACTGCTCCATATTTTTCATAGAAGACTGAAAAGTTCAATTTCTCTTCTGAATTTTACCAAAGAACCCAATTCAATTCTAATTTCTCCAGAGAAAATAAAAATCTTCCATTTCAGTTCTTAATTTCTCAGAGACATAAAAAATTTAAAGTTCAGTTCTAAATTTTTCCGTAGAAGATAGGAAAAGTTATACTATGATTGTGATTATTTTCAATGAAGGTAAAAAGTTTCAGTTTAATTCTAAATTTTCTTAAATTCAGTTCAGACTTTTCTCAAAGAGATGAAAAAATTTAAAGTTCTGTTCCAAATTTTTCAAAGAAGATAGGAAAAGTTATACTTTGATCGTGAATATTCTTCATGAATATAAGGAGCTCCACTTAATGCTGAGTTTTCAAAAAGAAGTGCAAAATGCTCAAGTTCTCTTCTGAATTTTCTTAAAGAAGAGAAAAAAGTTAGCTCAATTCTGAAATTTACCAATGAAAATGAAGAGCTTCCATTTCAGTTCTTAATTTCTCAAAGACATAAAAAATTTAAAGTTCAGTTCTAAATTTTTCCGTAGAAAATAGGAAAAGTTATACCATGATTGTTTTTATTTTCCATGAAGATAAAAAGTTTCACTTTATTTCTAATTTTTCTTAAATTCAGTTCCGATTTTTCATGTTCAATTAGCGATACAGTTTTTTGTCTTTGATATGTTTCACTAATGCACTTAAAGCACATTGAAGTCTATTCACATGCACTATATCAACTTTTGCAGCGAAACATAATTAATCATCCATTTTAAATTTGCTCAAGGATATCACATATCTTGCACATACTTCATCCCATTCCACACAAAGCCGTGATTCTCTCGTGGTTTCCACCGCAATGTTTGGTGCTCTTGTATTATTGCTACCAACTTTACTATCAACTTCTAATAGGGTAAACATTCCAATCATCATCAACACAAATATATCCAAATGAGTAAAGTCAAACTGTTCTCGCTCCTTTGAATTCTATTCATAGACTAATAAAAACTATATGAAAAATCATTTCCTCATTTTCTCTGCAATCCTCTCCCGCTAATATTTCCAGCCCTCTGATTGGCTTAAATGGAGATGTACTTCCTGTTTCCTATTCCTGTTTCCTGGATCAAAACATTCTCCCTAGCGATTATGTAAATCAGCCCCCAATGTCATTACACTTGGAAACAACAAATAAATATACCTTGAAAATAAATCAAAGTGAGAAAAGTCCTGTTTTTTATTTTCAGTGACAAAAACCATAAAAACATGCATAAATTGCTGTTGAAATCCATGAAAAACAACAAATAAACTGACTAACACTCATAATCATAAAGGAAACATCCATAAAAGTGAAAAAAATCCTTTTTTTCAAGTGAGAAAAATCCTGTTTTTTCATTCTCAGTGATAAAAACCATAAACTATGTCCCGTTGGCGTTAGACTAAATTGTAGATGACAGCATGGTGCTCGTACTGTATCAATAGGGTCATTCCTACTAATTTCTATTCGTTTTGGGTTTCATTTATTTATCAATGCTGATTTGTGCTAGTTTTACGCTTGATGGATTATTTGATTTGATTTTTGCTCATTTTTTGTTTAGTGGAGTTCTTTACTTTTCTTTGAAAAACTTATTTTGTTGAAAACGTTTTTTTTAATTAATTTCTGTTCGCTTTGTATTGACATAGTCTTTTCAGGGAAAAACAATACATTAAATCTTTTCGTTTTTTAAGACTTTATAGTTTGGCCAGCTGTTTGTATGCTGGAAAATAATTTCATTAATTTTCTAACAACACACTCTTTAAAAATCTTGACACAAACAGTGCTGTTTAATTTAGTTTCAAACCTCCTCTAGTTGACCTGAAATGGAAAAATTGATACCATTTGCAAAAAAAATATGTTTAGTTTCTTTGATAGCTTGGATACACTTAAAGTATTTTGATTAGGTTAATTTTTTGTATTTTGTATTTAGCATTATCACAGTGCATTATGATTTAATCTCAAGGCAACATTTAGTTTTTAAAAATAATGGGCAAATGGGAGGATGGGCATGAAGGGGTGGTATTTTGATTAGGTTAAATTATCCCTCAGATAATTCTAGTAAATGCTGCTTCTCCTCTCTATTAAATTTGTAAGTAATAACCTGGGGGCATATAAAGTTTTTATAGAACGCGTTGTCGTAGAAACTTCAAAAAGGGCTCATTGGATTAGAAATTGAAATGGCTAGTGCCTTTTTTAATAGTCAAAAGTAATTGGAAGGCAACTAACACCCCTTCCTTGCCCTTCTATTCCCCAAACACATCCAATCAAAATTTTGAGATAGCCATTTTGTTCCACGCAGATAAAGTTCAGGAAATTATACCTTTGAGCAGGAAACCCTACCCCCCCCATAGTCTTCAGGGCAAGGATTATAAGTTATGCCCTGGAGGCATATAAGTTTTTATTGCAATGTTTGTCTTAGAAACTTAAAAAAGGGCTCATTCGATTAGAAATTCAAAGGTCTAATGCCTTTTTTAATAGTTAAAAATAATTTGAGGGCAATTAGCCACCCTCTCTCGCCCATCTTTCCCCCAAACACATCCAATCAAAATTTTTAGATAGCCATTTTGTTCAGTGTTATGGATTTCCAGATCGAAATTATTTTTTTGAGGAGGACACTCCCCCACAGCCCTCAAGCTAAAATAATTTTAACCCTATTAATTTTCTTGAAATTGAGCCATTGAACAACTCTCTACGATGTTTCAGTGCTAAGCTATCTGGGGAAGAAAAAAGAAAAAAAAGATACCGTTTAGGCAAAATGCTGTAGTAGCTGCCCTTTTTCTTGATTTTCAAGCCAATATATTTCCTTTGCTGTTCAAGCCAAGGGACATAAAGTATCCAATATAGAGTTATCGGACAAGGTGGTTCTAATGGTGCACTTTTTGTTATGATCTGACTCTTTTTTTATGAGTTATGGGTTTTTATATTTCTTAACATTGGATGTGATCGTCTCTTACTAGGTTGCTAGCTACTGCTGCAACCTGGAAAGATTTCCCTATTGTTCTTCGTGTTTTTGTTGTTTGTAATGTTACTATGGGCAAAGGTTTGTTCTTTACTGTATTTAAATTAAAAGATTAAAATTATTGCTCAGATACCATAACTATTTTTGCAGTTTGTAACTTTAGCGATTCTGAACTGAAAACTAAAATAAAATAAAAAAGGATTTTTATCTTTTTTACATCCCGTCAATCACTACGTCATATATGGTTATTAGTATACAATCGGTGTTAGATATTATGTCACGTCACTTATTACGTCATATAGGGCTATTAGTAGACAATCGGTGTTAGAAGTCAGACTAGATTCCAATTTTTTTTGTTTTTGATTAAAAAGGCACAAGAACTTTTAATTTCCGGTCGAATGAACCCTCTTTCGACATTCTACGACCACTGGGTTGATAAGATCACCCCTGGGGAAAAGAAAAAAAGGCAAATAAACACGCACCTGTGATTTTTCTTCTGGCAAAAAAAACAACAAAATTACACATTTTTGCAGATAGGAGCTTGAAACCTCTAGAGTAAGGTTTTCTGAAACGTTAAATCTTATTGTGCGATTTTCATTAGGATTTTATGACTTTTAAGGGATGTTTTTCCCTTTTTTGAAAATAAGGAGAATTCTCTCTGGATCGTAGCTTTTGATGGATATGAGTAAACTTGATGAAACTTGTATATTTAAAATCAGCATAAAGATACAATTCTTTTAATGTATCTATTGATATTAAAATTAAAAACTCTAAAATCCCTTTTTTTAGAGTTTCGGTTACTATTGTGACGAGTCGCTCTTACTATACAGTTCGCTACCATGAACTGTTTGATTTTTTTATTAAAAAGGCACTAGAACTTTTTCCGATTCTTTTGATTTATCTATTGCTATTAAAATTTCGTTCTTAGAGTTTCGGTTACTATTGAGACGAGTCGCTCTTACTATACAGTTCATTACCACGAACTGTTTGAAAACAATGAAAATATATTGGCTTGAAAAATCAAGAGATGTGACTGAAACCACGATATTCTGCATCTACGGCATTTTTTTTTTCTTTTTCACCTCAGATAGCTTGGCACTGGAATATCGTAGAGAGCTGTTTAATGGCTCATTTTAAAGGAAATTGATGTGGTTAAAAACCTTTTGTAAATGTCGAAAAATGTTTTTAAAATATAATCAAGTTTTTACGAAAAAGTGCATTTTTCTATAGCACTGTAATAGCTTATTTTATTATAGCATAATTAAATTTTATATGATGTAAGAACATCATGACATCCCGCGTAATTTCAAAAAGGATTCAAATTTTGCGATTTTAAGCTAAAATTTAGCAGAAAACTAATAGCATAAAAAAAATTGTTGCTAATGGATTTCGTTTTTTGAAAATTATTTATGAGTAAACATGAAACAAAATTTTATCCTATCTTTCCATTTTAAACCGTTTTATACGGAAGTTACAAGTTGTTAGATAACATAATTGCTAAAATTAAAATTACGAGTATGAATTTAAAACTATGAGTAAAGGTCGCCTTGATGCTTTGAAATCAGCTTTGAGTGCACATAATGGAAGCCATACTGGTGAAATGTATGAATGTAAATAATGCAAAAATAAATTTTCTTCGAAGTCAAGTCTGACTGTGCATATTAGAACCCACAATGGAGAAAAACCCTATGAATGTCAAGTATGCCAAAAGAGGTTTTCTCAAAAGTCAAATTTGACTCGGCATATTAGAACCCACAATAGAAAAAAAACCTTATGAATGTCAACTATGCCAAAAGAGGTTTTCTCAAAAGTCATCTTTGACTCGGCATATTAGAACCCACAATGGAAAAAACCTTATGAATGTGAACTATGCCAAAAAACGTTTCATCAAAAGTCAAATTTGACTCGGCATATTAGAACCCACACGGGTGAAATTTTATATGAATGTAAAGAATGCAAAAAAAAATTTTCTTCGAAGTCAGCTTTGAATAAGCATAATAGAACCCACTCTAGGGAACTACATGAATATAAATTAATGAAGGAACAGCTTGATATGTTACATTCAGATCTGTCCTGTAGTATTTGCACTGAGGTATTCATTAAGCCAGTTAAACTGCCGTGCATGCATACATTCTGTAAAACATGCATCCTTCAATGGGAACGGAAAAAAAATACCTGCCCTTTATGCCGAGTCAAATAAAAAACAACCTACCCTGAAGATACTCAACTAGCAAGCTGCATTGATAAACTCATTAAGTCTTCTTATACGAATGATGAAAAAAAACAAAGAGATGAACTTGCCAAGTCACGAGCTGACATGGAAAAGCAACTTCTTTCGTCAATATCTGAATGCATATCGGTACATGTATAACCATCGGTATTGCTTGGTAATGGCGTTGACATCTTCCCAATGACGTTCAAATTAGGAAAATGTCAAAGGATGAAATTGGTGATGAAGCGTTTCTGTGAAGCGTTCTGCTTACCACTTGAAAAACTACGTTTTTTGTTTAATGGTAGAAGAATTAATGGTTAAGACACGCCTGAACAGCTAAAAATGAAGACCAGTGATGAAATTGATGTACTTCCGGTGCACCTTGGTGATTTACATTAGTTCCACTGCGATTTGGATAGAGGCCATTTTGTTCTACATTTAATGCAAAGAAAAATTAAAGTCTTTCAGTCTCTTTTTATCCTTCTTCTATATTAAATTTATATTTTCAGTCTATCTTGAGAGTTCATACTGCAAGCACCTTTTTGGGATATAATCTCATTCATACAGAAAACTGTTAATATAGTAAGACGTTTGTGATTCCCTATGGTTTTTATCAAATTAATTTCATAATCGGATTTGGACTGGAAAATAGTTCACCTTGAACTTGGATTATATTATTTGACCTACCTATTACTTTGACCTACTTGATTGGAATACTCGACTGTCCTTGGCTATGATAATTAGATTTCGCAATGACCGATCAAAATAGGAAGATTATTTTAAATCCGTGGCTGAATTTTGTCAACAGATCTATGCTTGATGGTGCGAAAATTGATCTTATTGTCGGAGAAGCTGTGGATAATCTGCCTGTTCCGACTTCTGTTATATTCTCGCCTTCTGATACCCCAAAAATCGGGGAGGCAGTTTCGGCTACTTTAGTCTCAAAGGTTAATGAACTCTCTTGGGAAATTGACGGCTTTTTAGAGAATTCGACGCATTCATGCCCTGTTTGGCCTGCTAGAATTGATACCAATGTAACAATTAACCCTGTCCCAACTCCCAGGGGATCCAGGATTTTTTTAGGGGAGGGGGGCAAAATAGGTTAATAAGATAAACTTGCGTTAGGAGCAAGTTTATTTAACGCAAACTTAGGTTAATTAAGTAAATTACACTGCTTTAGGCTACGTATAAACTTTGCCCTGAGGCTTCAGGTGATATAACCGAATTTAAAAAAATCGGCTTCGGAATGGAAACTTTTCGTTAAATCAAAACGTGCAGCAAACAAAATTGCCGAGCATACTAAAAACAGTACCTCAGGTATCTCGGTGAGTGTGAAATCCCCACTGTTTATAGGGATCCTGAAAGGCCTACCGATCGAATACGATCAGAATCAAGTTAAATCTCTTGTACCAAACTGCGTGAAAGTTTCACAGTGTGGAAAGTCCCGAGTGTTTAAAGTCTACTTTGAGTAGACAAAACCTGGATCAGTTCTTGAAAGTGTCTGTGAAAGTAGGCTACGAAAATCTTTCTGCACAAGCATTTATATACCTCCAAAAGCGTTGTTTCTCGTGTCATAAGACTGGGCATCTGGCCTCGCAGTGCACCAATTGGGCCCTCTGCTGTCGCTGTGGATCATGCCACCACACCTCTAACAGTGCCTCTCCGTGCTCGGAAATGTAAGTTGCCGGCCATAATTGTTAAAGTGTAAAGTGTCCTAATAACAACAGTCAACTAGCAAAGCCCACGGTATGATATGGATGTGCCTACTACTGTGCAAGCTGTACTTTCGTGGAATATTAATTGTGAGCTTTTAGTCAAAACTCCTGTGATAAAAGTTGTGCTTTGGAATTGCAACGTAAGTAGAATGGGGGGTACCAGCCCCATTGCTCACCCCTGCTGCCACCTACAACTTTTTTGCACCCCAAATATGGGCATAGAGTCATTAGGGAGAACACGTGGTAATGTCAGTCCCGTACGTACACCAAATATGGGCATAGAGTCATTAGGGAGAACACGTGGTTAATGGGGTCAATGACCTAAATTGATTGCGTAATCAAAGTGTGTCAACAACAACAACATCGACCTTGACATTCGCTGAGAGCGTGCACTTACAACAACAACAACATCGACCTTGGAACACCTGTGCTGTCGACCTCAATTCACCTATCGTGAATCAATAATTCCCCTTAGAAACAACAAATTAATTCCCCTTTCTTGACAGATCAATCAACCAATGACATCATCTGTCAGACTTTAAAAATTTTCGCCTAGAAACGATTCTCCGGGAATAGATCCAAGTCATTAATGTCTTTGCCTCGGAAACAACTCTTTTGGTCGAACTCCAAAGGATATTAATAGCCAAAGGCCATGGAAACAATTCTCCAAAAAAAAATCTTAGCGATGAATTGTTTTAGCGCGGGAATCAGGTTTCTTATTAATTTGAAATGCATTAGCGCAGAGATGCCAAAAACAAAAGGAACACGCTGAAATTACGTTTAGGGATTATTTGGGCGAAACTGTTTTAGACAGGTTATGGAACTATTTCGGCGAAACAGTTAGAGACATTTTAAAAGATGATTTTTGAAGAGATTTTAGAAGAGAATTTAATGGTGAAACTCTGTGGTCGTTATAATACACAAGTTTCATTTGAACAGTGTTGTGAGGTCCTCTAACCCAACCCCAAAGGGTTCCGATCCTCCTACCCCAACCCCAAAGGGTTCCGATCCCCCAACCCAACCCCGAAGGAAGCCCCCGGTCCTCAAAGGACCCCCCAAGCTCCCAAAGAGCCCCAGCCCCCAAACGCCCACCTCAGACCCTCAAAGGCCCTCCTCTGGTCCTCAAAGGGCCCCCGGACCCTCAAAGGGCACCCCGGACCCCAGAGGCCCTCCCGCCGGTCCGCAAAGGTCCCCTGGGCCCGAGAAGCGCCGCGGGCCAGGAATGCGCCGCAGGGGGATGCGCCACGGGTCGGGGGACGCGCCGCAGGGGATGTGCCGCAGGGGATGCGCCGCAGGGATGCGCAGCAGGGATACGCCGCAGGAATGCGCCGTAGGGGATGCACCGCAGGGATGCGCCGCAGGAATGCGCCGCAGGAATGCGCCGCTTTTTTTTGTTAGAGTTCTAGTTTACTTTGCTTTTTATTTTCTCTGGAGAAATTAGAATTGAATTATGTTCTTTGGTAAAATTCAGAAGAGAACTTGAATATTCACGATCAAAGTATAACTTTTCCTATCTTCAATGAAAAATTTGGAACAGAACTTTAAATTTTTTCATCTCTATGTGAAAAGTCGAAACTAAATTTAAGAAAATTTAGAATTTAAGTGAAACTTTTCATCTTCACGGAAAATAATCACAATCATAGTATAACTTTTCCTATCCTCTACGGAAAAATTTAGAACTGAACTTTAAATTTTTTCATCTCTTTGAGAAAGGTCGGAATTGAATTTAAGAAAATTTAGAATTAAAGTGAAACTTTTTATCTTCATTGGAAAATAATCTGTGGAAGCTTTTTATTTTCTCTGGAGAAATTAGAATTGAATTGTGTTCTTTGGTAAAATTCAGAAGAGAACTTGAACTTTTCTATCTTCTATGAAAAATTTGCAACAGTATTTTAAATTTTTTCATCTCTTTGAGAAAAATCTGAATTGAAGTGTAAAATTTTATATTATTTTAGGAAAATATAATTGATGAATAACATATTTAATTTTCATTGAGAAAATTCAGAATCGAAGTTTAACTTGTCTTCTTCCGGGGAAATATTTGGAACAGAACTTTTAATTTTTTCATCTCTTTGAGAAAGGTCGGAATTGAATTTAAGAAAATTTAGAATTAAAGTGAAACTTTTTATCTTCATTGAAAATAATCAAAATCATAGTATAACTTTTCCTATCTTCTACGGAAAAATTTAGAAGTGAACTTTAAATTTTTCATGTCTTTGTGAACTTAAAACTGAAGTGGAAGCTTTTTATTGTCTCTGGAGAAATTAGAATTGAATTATGTTCTTTGGTAAAATTCAGAAGAGAACTTGAACTTTTCTATCTTCTATGAAAAATTTAGAACAGTATTTTAAATTCTTTCATCTGTTTGAGAAAAATCTGAATTGAAGTGGAAATTTTTATATTATTTTAGGAAAATAGAATTGATATGGGTACACACACAAAAACTCACACACACACACACAAAAGCTTACACACACACACACACAAAAACTTACACACACAAAAAACTAACACACAAAAAAAAAATTACACAAGCACAAAAACTAACACACACAAAACAAACTTACACACACACACAAAAACTTACACACAAACATAAACTTACACACACACACAAAAACTTACACACACACACAAAAACTTACACACACACAAAAACTTAAACGCACAAAACAAATAACACACAAAAAAAAAACTTACACCAACAAAAAAACTTAAACAAACAAAAAAATTTACACACAAACAAAAACTTACACACACACAAAAAACTTAAACAAACACACAAAAACTTACACACACAAAAAAAACTTACACAAACACAAAGGCTTACACACACACAACAACTTACACACACACATAAACTTACACACACATCAAAAATTTTACACACGCACACACAAAAAATTATACACACACAAAAACTTACAAACAAACATAAACTTACACACAAACACAGAAAATTAAAAAAAAACAAAAACTTAAAAAAAAAAAAAAAATGAAAGACACAAAAAAACATACACACACACAAAAACTTATACACAAAAAAACTAAAAAACACACAAAAAATTACACACACACAAAAAATTAACCACACACACAAAAACTTATACACAAACAAGAAACTTACACACACATAAAAAAACTTACACACACAAAAAAAACTTACACACAAATAAAAACTAACACACAAACAAAAACTAACACACACAAACAAAAAAAAACACACACAAAAACATAAACACAAAAAAAAAAATAAAACACACAAAAACTAACACAAACAAAAAAAAATTAAAAACAAAAAAAATAATACACACACACAAAAACTTGAACACAAATAAACTCACACACACACACAAAGCCTTACACACACACACACACAACAAAACAATCACAATAACAAAAAAAAAGACAAAATAAAACACACGACCACAAACAAACCCACGCCACAACTTACCAACCAAAACAAAAACACACAAAAACACACACACACACACATACACAAACTTACACACACACACATACGCACACAAAAATCATACAAACAAAAACAAATACGCACAAGCACACAATCACACAAATAAAAACAAACACACAAGAAAAAATAAAAAAAAAAAACGAAGGCTTAGACACCCAAAAAATAAAACTCACACACAAAAAATTACACCCAAACTCAAAAACTAAAATGCACACAAAAAATTAAATGCATTCAAAAACTAACACACACGCACACAAACTAACACAAACACACAATAACTAACAACCACACAAAAAAAACTTAAACACACACAAAAACATACACACACACACACACACACACACAAAAACTTACACATGCACACGAAAACTTACATGCACACAAAAACTTACACACACACACACACACACACAGAAAACTTACACACACACACACGTCAAAACTTACACACACAAAAGCTTAGACACACAAAAACTTACACACACACACACACACACAAAAACTAACACCCACACGCAAAAACTTACATTCACACAAAAACTTACATTCACAAAAAAACTTACACACAAACTAAAACTTACACATAGGAAACAAAACTTACACACACACACAAAAACTTACTCATAAAAGCGAACAAAAACGCACACACAATAACACAAAAAAACACACAAAAAAAAAAAATGAACATGAACCCTAAAACATACAAGCAAATAAGAACTAACAAGAACAAAAAAAATAACACACACGCACAAAATCAAACACTTACACACAAACACATACATACACACACACTAACACTTACACACACACAAGAAAACTTAAACACACACACACAAAAAACTTACACACACACATTAAAACTTACACACACACACTAAAACTTACACACACACGCCAAAACTTACACACACACACAAAAACTTACACACACACACACACACACACAAAAACTTACACATGCACACTAAAACTTAAATGAACACAAAAACTTACATGCACACAAAAACTTAAACACACACACACACACACACACACACACACACAAAACTACACACACACACACACACACGAAAACTTACAAACACACGCAAAAAATTAAACACACACAAAAACTTACACACACACACACACAAAAACTTACACAAGCAAACAAAAACTTAAAATCACACAAAAACTTACATTCACACAAAAACATACAAACACAAACACAAAAACACATACAAAACTCACACAAACACACAAATACACGAACAAAAACACACACACGAAAACACTAACACACACAACACCAATTACACACACAAACACACACATACAAACAAAAAATAACAAGAAAGAAAAACAAACACACACACAAACGAGAAAACAATAACAAACACACACACACACACAAAACTAAAAAAAAACAGCACTATAAAACAAAAACATTCGCAAACAAATACACACACATAAACTTACACACACACACACACACACACACACACACACAAACATACACACACACACACACAAAAAACTTACACACACACACAAACACACACAAACTAACAAACACACACAAAAAAAAACACCCACACACAAAAGCTTAGACACACAAAAACTTACATACACACACAAAAACTTACACCCACACGCAAAAACTTACATGCACACAAAAACTTACATGCACACACAAAAACATACACCCACACACAAAAGCTTAGACACACAAAAACTTACATACACACACAAAAACTTACACCCACACGCAAAAACTTACAGCACACAAAACTTACATGCACGCAAAAACTTACACACACGCACAAAAACTTACACACACACACACAAAACTTACACACACGCACAAAAACTTACACACACACAAAAACTTACACACACACACACACACAAAAACTATCAATAGCAAACTAAAACTGACACGCACACAAAAAATTACACACACACACACACACACGAAAACTTACACACACACGACAAAACATACAAACACACAAACATTCACACGCACCAAATTTCACACACACACACAAAACTTACACCCGCACGCAAAAACTTACACCCACACGCAAAAACTTACATGCACACAAAAACTTACATGCACACAAAAACTTACACACACACTAAAACTAACACACACTCACAAACACTTACACGCACACAAAAAAACATACACACACACACACGAAAACTAACTCACACACACACACACACACACGCAAACACACAAAAAACTAACACATGCACACGAAAACTTACATGCACAAAAAAACTTACATGCACACAAAAACTTACACACACACACAAAAACTTACACGCACACACGAAAACTAACACACACACACAAAAACTTACACACAAACACGAAAACTTACACACACAAACACAAAAACTAAAACACACACAAACACGAAAACTTACACACACACGCTAAAAATAACACACACACTCAAAAACTTACACACACACAAAAACTTACACACTCACACACACACAAAAACTTACACATGCACACGAAAACTTACATGCACACAAAAACTTACATGCACACAAAAAATTACACACACACACACACACAAAACTCACACACACACACACACACACACACGCGGACACTTACACACACACACAAAAACTAACACACACACAAAAACTTACACACACACACACACACACACAAAAACTTACACATGCACAAGAAAACTTACATGAAAACAAAAACTTACATGCACACAAAATCTTACACACACACACACACACACACACACACACAAAACTCACACACACACACACACGAAAACTTACACACACACGCCAAAACTTACACACACACAAAAACTTACACACACACACACACACACACACGCACACAAAAACTTACACATGAACACAACAAAACTCACACACACACGCACAAAAACTTACAAACACACGCACACACACACTTACACACACACAAAAACTCACACACACACACACACGCACACAAAAACTTACACACACACACGACAAACATACATGCACACAAAAACTACATGCACACAAAAACTTACACACACACACACACACACACAAAACTTACACACACACACACACACGAAAACTTACACACACACGCCAAAACTTACACACACACAAAACTTACACACACACACACACACACACACACAAAAACTTACACACACACACAAAAAAAACTCACACACACACACACACAAAAACTTACACACACACACACACACACACACACACACAAAACTTACACACACACACACACAAAAACTAACACACACACAAAACTTACATAACACACACAAAACTTACACACACACACAAAAACTTACACCCACACACAAAATCTTAGACACACAAAAACTTACACTCACACACAAAAACTTACACACACACTCAAAAACTTACATGCACACAAAAACTTACATGCACACAAAAACTTACACACACACACAAAAACTTACACACACACACAAAAACTTACACCCACACACAAAAACTTACACACACAAAAACAATTACACACACAAAAACACAAACAAACACACAAAATTAAACTTTCACACTAAAAAAAACAATCAAACAAAACTTACACACACACACACACACACACACGAAAACTTACACACACACACGTCAAAACTAACAAAAAGACAAGCAAAGACACACAAACACTTACACACACACACACACACACAAAAACTTACACCCACACTCAAAAACTTACATGCACACAAAAACTTACATTCACACAAAAACTTACACACACACTAAAAATTACACACACAAAAAAAAACTTACACACACACAAAAACTTACACACACACACTAAAACTAACGCACACACACACACACACACACACACACAAAAAAAACTTACACATGCACACGAATACTAACATGCACATAAAAACTTACATGCGCACATAAACTTACACAAACTCACAAAATCTAACACTCACACACAAAAAATTATACACACACACACTAAAACTTACACACACACACTAAAACTTACACACACACACACACAAAAAATTAAACACAAAAATGAAAACTTACACACACACACGAAAACTAACACATACACGCCGAAACTAACACACACACACACACACACACACACACACACAAAAACTAACACATGCACACGAAAACTTACATGCACACAAAAACTTACATGCACACAAAAAAACTTACACACACACACACACACACACACACACACACACAACACTACACACACACACACACTAAAACTTACACACACACTCAAAAACTTACACACACACAAAAACTTCACACACACACACACACAAAAACTTACACATACACTCGAAAACTTAAATGCAAACGAAAACTTACATGCACACAAAAACTCACACACACACAAACACACACACAAACAACTCACACACACACACACACACGACCACATAAAAACAAACGAAACAAAATAAAAACAAAAACACAAATAAACAACAAAAAACACACACACACAAAAAAACATACACATTAAAACAAAAAAAACAAACACACACACACACAAAAACTGACAAACACAAACACACACAAAAAGTAAAACTACACAAACGAACAATCACACACACACGAACAAAATTACACACAAAAAAAAGTCCACAAACAAACACCAAAACTAACAAACAAAAAAAAACACAAAAAAAAAAATTACACACACACACAAACACACACAAACTTACAAACCCAAAAAAAAAATAAAACCCACACACAAAATCTTACATGCACAAAAAAACGTACACACACACACAAAAACTTACACCCACACTCAAAAACTTACATGCACACAAAAACTTACATTCACACAAAAACTTACACACACACAAAAAAAAATTAAACACACTCACAAAAACTTACACACACACACACAAAAACTCACACACACACAAAAAATTACACACACACACACACACACACACACACACACACTAACACAAGCAAACGAAAACTAACAAGCACACAAAAACTTACAACACACACACACACACGAAAACTAACACACACACACACGTCAAAACTAACACACACAAAAGCTAAGACACACACAAACTTACACACACACACACAAACAAACATACACCCACACGCAAAAACTGACACAAACAAGAACAATATAAAATGCAAACAAAAAATTACAAGTACAAAAAAAATTATACACACACAAAAAATGACACACACGCACGAAAAATTACAAACAAACACAAACACTTACACACACACACACACGACATCTTTCACAAACAAACACAAAAACACACACACATACACACAAAAAACTAAAACGTGCATACTAAAACTTAAATTCACATACAAAAATAAATTCACACAAAAAAATACACACACGCACAAAAACTTACACGCACACAAAAAAACTTAAACACACACACGAAAACTTACACACACACACTAAAACTTACACACACACACACAAAAACTTACACACACACAAATGAAAACTTACACACACACACGAAAACTTACACACACACGCCAACACTTACACACACACACAAACTTACACACACACACACACACACACAAAAACTTAAACATGCACACGAAAACTTAATTGAACACAAAAACTTAAATGCACAAAAAAAATTACACACACACACACACACGCACACACAAAAAACTCACACACAAACACACACACACACACACTAAAACTAACACACACACCCCAAAACTAACACACACACAAAAACTAACACACACACACACACTCACACAAAAACTTACACATGCACACTAAAACTTAAATTCACACAAAAAATTATATTCACACAAAAAATTACACACACACACACACATACACAAAAGTCACACACACACACACACGAAAAATAACAAACACGTGACAAATCTAACAAACACACAAAAACAAACACACACACACACACACACACACAAAAAAACAAAAACAAACACAACAAAACAAAAAAAACACACACACACACACACAAAAACTTACAAACACACACACACACACACACAAACTTACACAACACACACACGAAAACTCACACACACACGCCAAAACTTACGCACACAAAAACTTACACACACACACACACACACACACACACACACAACAAACTACACACACACACACAGAAACTTACACACACACACACAAACACACAAAACCTTACAAACACACAAAAAAACTTACACACTCACACAAAAGCTTAGACACACAAAAACTAACACACACACACAAAAACTTAAACACACAAAACAACGAACACACAAACACAAACACAAACACAAACATACACACACATACACAAGCACACAAAAACTAACACGGACACAAAAACTAACACACACACACACACACACACAAAACTTACACACACACACGAAAACTTACACACACACAAAAACTTACAAACACACAGAAACTTACAAACACACACACAAAAACTTACAAACACACAAAAACTTAAACAAACAAACAAAATGACACACACACACACACAAAACTTAAAAACAAACAAAAACATACACACCAACACAAAATTACACACACACACAAAAACTTACACACACAAAAAAACTTACACACACACACAAAAACTTACACACACACACAAAAACTTACACACACACACACGAAAACTTACTCACACATACGAAAACTTACACACACACACACGCCAAAACTTACACACACACAAAAACTTACACACTTACCATATCACAGTGACATTGTCTTAATTTTTCAAATTTCATTTTGAATTTCTGTCAGTGAAATGCAAGAGTTGGAATATTTCAGTAGTGACTTGTTGTGCTTTACCTCTCACAGTTACATTCTCGTGATTTTTCGAAGTTCATTTTGAATTTCTGTCATGAAATGCAAGAGTTGGAAAATTGGGGTCTTAGTCCACACAGCCCGAATGGTGGAAACTCACACAGCTCAGTACTGGGGTCCCAGTCCACCAGCTGAACGGTGGAAATTCACTAGCTCAGAATTGGGGTCTTAGTCCACCAGCCTGAATGGTGGAAATCCACTAGCTCAATATTACAGTCTCAGTCTCACCAGTCTGAATGGTGGAAATTCACTGTTTAAGTTAGGTTAGGTTAACTTATCATGAGCGCTCATGATAAGTTAACCCAACCTTTCTCCGGCGAGTATGGTTAGGTTAGGCTAGATTAAGCTAGGTTAGGTTAGGTTAGGTACAGGGTTAGCCCACGCAACGCTCACTTAGGTTAGCTTAGGTTAGGGAGAGACAGGCAAAAGCTTACGTGTATGATTAGGTATAGGTTAGATTGCATAGTCAAGTTAAGTAAGGTTAGGCTAGGCTAGCCTACGTACGCGCGCGTACGTAGGCTAACCTAGCCTAACCTAACTTAACCTAACCTAACTTAATCTAACCTAACCTAATCATACACCAAACTTTTTGCCAGTCTCTCACACTAACCTAGCTACACACTACACGGAAGCGTACATGGGCTAACCTAAAACTTACACCTAACCTAACTTACATCTAGCCTAACCTAACCATACATGCACGAAAAGGTTAGGTTAACTTATCATGAGCGCTACATGATAACGTTAACCTACACACTACACTTACACAGTGAATTTCCACACATTCAGACTGGTGACTGAGACACCCAATACTGAGCTAGTGGATTTCACACACATTCAGGCTGGTGGACTAAGACCTACAATTCTGAGCTAGTGAATTTCCACCGTTCAGGCTGTGACTGGGACCACACACACTGAGCTAGCGGATTCCACCATTCGGGCTGGTGGACTAAGACCTAATTTTCACAACTCTTGCATTTCACGACAGAAATTCAAAATAACTCGAAAATCACACGACACGCAACTGTGAGAAGGTAAAGCTCACACACACAGTCACTACTGACATATTCCAACTTGCATGTTCAACGACAGAAATTCAAAATTGAAATTTGAAAATTAAGACAATGTAACTGTGATATGGTAAGTGTGTGTGCTTGTGTGTGTGTAAGTTTCTATGTGTGTGTAGCATGTGTGTGTGCGTAAGTTTTCGTGTGTGTGTGCGTGTGTTTTTGTGTGTGTGTAAGTTTTTGTGCGTGTGTGTAAGTTTTTGTGTGTGTGGGTGCTTGTGTGCACGTGTAAGCTTGCGCGCACGTGTGCTTTTGCGTGTGGGCGTAAGTTTTTGTGTGTGTGCGTGTAAGTTTCTGTGTGTCTAAGCTTTTGTGTGTGTAAGCCTTGACGTGTGTGTGTAAGTTTTCGTGTGCGTGTGTGTGTGTTTGCAAGCTTTCGTGTGCATGTGTGTTTGCGTGTGCATGTGTAAGTGTGTGTGTGTGTGTGTGTGTGTGTGTGTGCGCGCGCGCGCGCGCGTGCGCGCGCGCAAGTCTTTGCGCGCGTGCGTAAGCTTCTGTGTGCGTGCAAGTTCCTGTGTGCATCGCACAAAAACTTACACACACACACACAACAAAACTCACAC